>NW_027069666.1:626363-726715 GCF_002906115.3 Quercus suber
TCATTCTATCCCCTACTTCCAACTCCAGATCTCTCACCAATCTAGGTAGTCGTTCAAGCTTCTCATCTCTCTGGTCAAATTGTCTGCGCCTCGAGGAACCTAATACTATCCATTGTGTTTGGTATGACCCTTCCTCGAGGTCGGAACACTCTCATTCTTGTTCGAGTTCCTTATCTTCACGCCTCTTTTGCCTCCTCTCTCACCAGGAAGATCCTCGAGAAGACCCCACTGAACCACTTGCAGCATTGCTCTCCAAACCTCTATCAGACATACTCCCAGGATTGAGTCTCGATAGAACCACAGCGTTGTAGGAGATTCCCACAGACGGCGCCAATTGTGAGGACCTAGAACGAGCTTATAGGACTAACTCACTCGTGGGCTCACAAAATATTTGTAATGTGGGCTTTAAGTTTCCTACCTTGGGCGATTCTTGTCAAGAGACCCAACTAAACCTCCCCAACCTTAGTATCGTTTCCCTCTCCCTCTTATCACTCACTTTCTACTCTTAACTTTCTTTAGAACCCCATCAACAACCCCCTCTTCTTCTCCAACTTCTCTTATTTATAGCATTTTGATTAGTGGGGTGCTATGATTACTTTTGTAATTAGTGGTTTGAAGGGTCCAATGTTGTTATCCTTAGGTGGATGTTTAGTTTGAGTGGCTTTGGAACTAGTTCCTGTTGGAGAAGGATGCTCGGCGGCGGTATCACTAATTAGGGTGTTACTCAGCATCCGAGATACCGTTTTACCGAGCAGTTGTACTTTGTTAATGAGACTTGCCGGGCACGTTCCCTCGTTGTGGAATAATGAGAGAATATTTCAACAACCGACCAACAGGTTCTGGGCTAAACATGAGGTCATAGGGCATGCATTTGTGTCTCTAGTGGGCCTTAAGCCCAGCTTCTGGCAGGGGAGTTAGTAACCATGGACCATTCTGCGGAGTTTGGACCCAAGGTCCAGAAGGTTCTGTGGGCCTGGTGCCGTACATTGATTATTGACTCAAAATATTCTACACTTTTCATAAATTAAAAAAATATATATATATATATATTATTATTAAGTCAAAAAACCGGAGTACATACTTATTTGAAAATTTTGGTTCAAATTCATATATATATATATATATATAAACAAAAACGATATTCCAAATCAGGTTATACAATAGAAAAGAGAAATTAAACTTCAAGACAAACAATGATCTCGTCACTCTCTTTTGCAACACTAATAAGAGTAGCAACTCTATTACATCACAAAGGCACACTACCAAAGAAAACAGAATGAAAGCTCTCACAAATCAAATTAATATCATCAAGTATCCATGCAAACTCCAGAGGGCAGATTATGTCTGAGTTCAGGAGATCCATCAGTTCAACAAACATGCACTCCACAACAATTTTAAAGAGACAATTTACTTAACAAAATAGTAGTGCTTTCCTCGTAATAGATTTCGGACTCCACGGTATATCCAATTCTTTCCATATTCATTTACATGCCACCATACTTTAATTAATATTTTTTTAAAATGAGGCTTTAAAAAGCTATACAAAAACCTCAAACCAACTTTTATCTTTTTTTATTTATTTATTTTTTATCTCATGTTTATTAATTAAGTTACCAAAAATGACAGGATGCCAAATAAATGTTATTAGGGTTTTTTTAGAGTATTTTTTGGTGTGTTATGAGAAGTTAAGCTCATCCCATAAGAGAAGTCAAATCAAGCTCGCCTTAAGGAGAATCAAAGTGCCTCTAAGTCAAGAGGCCTTTAACTAATGCATTTGGATGCAGTTTTCTACTAAATATTTATTTACTTATTTGGTAAAATCTGAATATATTTATTTATTATGATTATTATTATTATTATTTGAAATGAAAACGGTAGTAGATTTTGTTATTCAAAATAAGGTTTTGCAATAGGAAAGAGAAAAAAATGGCATTCTTCATTCCTATTTGCAGCACTAACTAGAGCTAGAGCAGATCTATTACATCACATTCACAAAGGCACACTAACAAATGATACATATAAAAAACTCTTGTAAATCAAATTAATATCTTCAAGTATTCACGCAACCTCTAAATGGCTGTCTAAGTTTAAGAGATCCACTGGTTCACTAAACGTACATTCTACAACAATGTAAGAGAAACAATCTACCTAACAAAATAGCAGTACCTTCCTCATAACAGATGTTTTAGTCCACAATACATCCAATTCTTTCCTTGTTCATTCCCACCACATTGTACTTTAATTTATACTTTTTTATAATAAAAAATTTGAGGTTTTTAAAAATTGTACAAAAATCTCCAAAACTAGCTTCTTTTTTTTTGGAAATAAACTAACTATTATCTTTTTACTTCAAATTTAACCAAAAATGATAGGATACCAAATAGATGTTGTTAGTTTTTTTTTTTTTTAATGCCCATAAGTCTGTTCTCAAAAAAAAAAAAAAAAATCTGCCCCTAAATCATGATCATGATCATGATTTATATAATGCTAACTTGTTAGTGACTATAAACACTTGTTCCACATCCTTGCAAATCATGATCATGAGTTTGATACTCAACATACTTAAGGGTTTTTTTTTTTTTTTCTTTATTTAAGTTTATAAGGTGCTTAATTTTCTAATCCAAATAGACCAATTTTGTGTTTTAGGTTTCCTTCTTCTTTTAAATGAAGAAACCATAAATGTAACATTTCAGATATAATCATATGAATTTCTTTTTTGATGATTTGGATTTGGATTTCGTATAAATTAGATCAAAAGTTATGAGTAGTTTAAGAAACATAAAATCTTGGATTGTTTTGTTATAACTTATAAGTGATCCACACCGATCATTATTATTATTATTATTATTTTGGAAATAGGATGAGTGAGAAGTTGGTGGGAGTGGCAATTCGGAACTTTCATATATAAAAAAGGCCCGTAAGAATACTATTGCTGACGATAATACAAGGTATATATGGCTGACATTCTGGATTTTAGCATTTCTGGCTCTAGGACAGAATGTAGCATGCACTATAATAACTTTATAGCATTATGGATATTCGTGATTAAGAAAGAAAAAATACCATTGCAGTTACTTTCATTTATGTTACATTCATCAACTCAAATATAAATCTTCTTTGAAAGCTCTGTGAATCTTTGTCATTGTTCATGATTAATAAGTAGTTTTGACTTCACAAGTGTCGGCCAATTTTTTACCTACTATATAACTAAACTTACAATTAATGTGGCAGAAAACATGGTGACAATGTTTTGCTAGAAACTGAAGATTGGGAACCACAAACTTGTATTGAAATTTTAGCAATCCCCTCAAGATTTTGTCAGGCTAGCCTAAAACTATACCTACTAGCTTGCGACTTCAAATTGGTATTGAAGAAAGGGAAAAAAAAATCATTAGCAGGAATTTGCATAATCTAATAATGAGAAACTGTGACCAGCTCATGTTCGGAAAGAGTCAATTGGATGTGACAGGAGAACAAACTAGGGAACAAAATAAAGAACAATGTTTTGTTTCTACCAAAAATAATAACAAAAAGCATGACCCACTGGAATGAATTGTCTGACCATGCCCTAGATGGCATAAGGAATTAAGGATAACTTAGAAAATAGAACGAAGAAAATAAAATAATATTAAGAAATAAAAGGGGTTGATGTTTTTCTCAAAAAAAAAAAAAAAGGGGTTGATGTCTTTAATAATATCACACATGGCGTTATATTCTTTTGCCTCAGCCGGCCTGAATTCTTCAGGTTTAACAGCAGGCAATTTGAGCTGGCCTATGTTCTTTTCAGCTTTGACCCATCAGCAGGCAGTTTGAACTCACATTGATGCATTCAAAATTTGAGAATGGCTTGTGCCCTTTTAGCTAGTTTCAGAAAGCTAGGCAAGCAAAAGTTTTCATTGCTACTTCCAGAGTCCCAAGTTCTGTTAGGCCCTTTCAGTTTCAGGTCTTATGGTCAAAATTTTTATACCATCACAATGAGGGCACGGTAGTGTTTGGAGTTATACAAGATTAGTTCATGATGTGTATTCTCACATTTTTCAGTCTCATGATAAAATAAATTATGCCCTTTCCAATTTACTAAAGGCGTTCCTTATGAGCGTCCAAGAGGATGATAAATTGGATCAGGCTTTGTCCAACATTAAACATTTAGTATTAAGTTATGGTCACTCTTGACTCATGTACAATTGACACATTTTACATTAGAAAGATCATTGTTGTATTTACATGATATACATCAGCTGTAATATCCATAAAAATGGATTACTCCTAAGGTCATTTGTCATGTAGCTGAACTCGGTCTCAATCAATAAACTCAAGTGTGAGACTCTTATCATTTCCGCATGACAACTGGGAGGATTGTGTGGCAACGCAGAGTAGTGCTTGAATGATTCTCAAAAAAAAAAAAAAAAAAAAAAAAAAAAAAAAAAAAAAAAAAAAAAAAAAAGAGTAGTGCTTAAATGGCTTCAATTAACTGGCGCCACAGTTGAAATCTTGATTTTGAACAACATTGTAGTACAGGGAAGATAACTTGCCATCAAATTTTGAGACCATTTTATGAGCAGATAAGCCACAATAACGCTGCCCTAGCCGAGCGATGCATATATCAATAATTTTCTTGAACATGCAGTCTTCTTGGATAAGTGGTTGCTCCACAAAGTCGACTAGGGGCATCCACTGCATGGTGGAGCATACAATATTCTGAAGTCAGAAACTACATATGATGCCACATAAAATTTGAAGAACCTAGGTTGATGCATTTGTAAAGTAATTTGTAGTTCATTTTCCCCAAATCCCTCTAAACAAGTTAGTTGGGTATGTGAAATATTTTTATTAAGTTATTGGTGCATTTTACTAATAAAGGGATGCATGCGAGTCAAATAACTCTAACAAAAAGCATCTAGTTAATCAAAGCAGTTCATTATAACTGTGTGATGATTAAGGACAACAATGAGTTGGTGATGCATGAAGCAATTATTTCATAGACAATACTGTGATTCATTTCCACAGCCTGCATGCTTGCAACAATCATTCCACCTACCTAATTTTCTTTAGTTTCCTTTTCCTATTTTCTTGTGGCTTCAAACAAAGCCTATTTTGTTCTGACACTTAAGTGTATGAAAGGATTATCATAGAACTGATTGTAGATAATTAACAAAAAAAAAAATTAGAACTGATTGTAGACAGCTTCACCTTAAAGTGGTTATTGGTGATAGGCAAGTATTGCAGAGGGTAAAGAAAGCTAATGAAACAGTGTAAAGCATTCTTGAGTGTTCTATAACTGTTAGTTAGGACATTTACCTTTGCTGCTTGAATTTCAAGATCATCGATTATGATTTGAGTTGATAGGGGTCTTAGCATGCAGATGAAGAACAAATCTGACTTTTCAAAAGCCACATTGTGAGCATGCCTGGAATTGCAGTTGCAGAGAGAATTAGATACTGTTAGTGCAGGGAATAAAGTATTTAGAAAAGTATAGAGCATAAACAGTGTCCAGTTGCGCTGGTCAATGGTGCTTCACACCAGCATCTATGCAATGCAGTTATGCTGGCTATACAGATAGTTAATGAACTTAACCATACATCCTAAAATTGGTAACTTTAATTATTATTAGATTCTTGCCTGTAACAAGTGATTTTCTCTATGTTACAGAGTGAAAGTAAACAAGCAATAATTGCACTTCCTTTTTTTAAACCACATAATAATAGTTATAATATGTTTTTAAAAATATTTCAACATTTTTTTTAAAGCTATACAAAATCCAACCATTTTCATATGCCCCAGATACTTTTCTTCCCTTTCATTACTTGCCTTTGTCTATGAGAATAACGTACTGTTATTACCTGAATGCTATAACTTCAACAAACTCAGTATCAATCTGCAATATATAAGAATCAGCTAATGTCAATTGGAGAATTCAACTGGTCATTTATGCTAATTGAACTAGCAAGAGTAAGTTATTGATGTCCAGGTAAAAAGAGGCTTAGAGAAAATATCAACTACTTCATTCTTACCCCCGTTTCCTCCTTGACTTCTCTAATAGCTCCCGAAAATATCTCCTCTGACTGATACAAATAAAACAATTGGTAAGAATAAAAAGAAACAACTTGAAACTATTGAGTTTTACATTATTTTTCTTTTTTAAGTAGGATCATCCAAACAAACTTGAAGTCAAGGTACAACTTAAATAGAAGTACTCCACCTCGAGAACAAAACCAGTTGGAATTTTCCAAAGGCCAACAGATGCTGGATCACAGTGTTTCTCTTGAACTACGAGAACCTGTAAATTGTCATGAGGTTCCTTTATATTAGATTGAAATTGAATCTCTTTCTGATGCATGTACAATATTATCATAGGATATTAACTCTAGAGCATGTGTAGCGATTACTACAGGATTCATTCATATTGCTATTTGAACTTCTTTGTTTTGTGAGATACAGAACCAAGGTACCTCATTAAGACTACAGTGGAAGACCATATATACGGTTAACTCATTTTGAAGACTCACTTTTGTCACATTATCAACACAAACAACAATACCTCATTTTTTTCATTAACAACAAATCCTCCAACCCCTACTTGATGTGATGCATTATCAGGAAGCATGCAAGGTCCTTCAGGTATCCAGTATGTTAACATCAAATATCCTCGCTCTGCATGGTGGTATTGGAAACCTTCCTGTAACCAGTTGACATGCCTCAGAGACTCAATGGCGTTTCAGTAAGTAAATCATTTACTACAAGAATGGAAAGGTTTTCATAAATCATTTTAATAAGTTATCTTGAACCTGTATGCAATCTAGATGGCTGAAGCTGAAATTAAATCCGAGTTCACTTTTACATTAAGGGTCAAATACTGGAAATTTTTGGTCCAGAAGTTACCTTTACAGCAATTGGAACAAGCTCAGATCGTTCCACTGGCAACTTAAGCCAAACTCCCTTCTTCCCCTGCAGTGAAATGACCTCAGATTATGTGTCAAAACTTCAAGATGCTTTACATACAGCATAAGTTCCTCTTGTGCCAAATATTGATTAAAGGCTGACAAATCCATTGAAGTAAAAGTAAATAAGTGAAAAAAATACTTGGTAGTGTTACTATCATGATTGTACTTACACAGTTTATGAAAATTGATTAGTTCCACTATGTGAACATGAGAGTAAAATCTTGGATTGTATGATCAAAGTCCTAGTCTAGTTTGAGAAACCCATCATACCGAATTCTATTCCAAATTTCAAGGAGCACACAATGGGTGCAGCAAGGGGATGGCTATATAATTTAATTGTATGATTGAGCCTTTAAAACAAAATGGTTTAAGAAACCTTCAGCAAATAATTAATATTTGTAAGATCATAATTTAATCTACCAAGTTGTGCCCAATGCTTGCAGTTCTAGAAAAGAAAAAGAACGAACAAGTCTTTTTTATATTATCATCATTATTTACTCATTGTCGTAAAGAAGAGTTCATAGCCACATCAACTATAAAATAAAAAGGAAAGAAAAAGTATTCCATGACAAAAACAAAAAACAAAAGAGGAAAAGAAATCAGATGCATCCAGTCTCTTTCAGAGGCACTGGTTATGCCTAAAACTTGTAAATTGTAATGGCCAACGACATAGCAAAAGATTAGTAGTATTTAATTTGTGATAGTTATTTTAAAGACTCAGAAATTACCATCTTTTTCCAATGAGAAAGAGAAGCGTGAAGTATAGAAACAAAGGCATTTGGGTTAGCTGGTAATCTTTCTGGATCAACTATAACTCCCCCATACTCATCATCAAATGCATGAAGTACTCTGTTATCACTACAATACAGTCTTGAGCTTGTCCCATTTGTTCCATTGATCCGATAGGACAATGAAAGTTTTCCTTGACCAATCGAACCAATGGCCTTTTCTGGCAGATACGTGTTATCTGAAGTACTTGCACAACTAACTTTCAGAACTATTCCTGAACCCAAGATTGAGAAAAAAAAAATGAAAATAAGAATCTGCACACTCATGTAGTCAAAAATCTAAGTTCATACACTAAGATAAGTCTAAGACAAATGTCAAAAATTGGAACATTATGTGCTTAGTTAAGTGAAAGAATTACCTTTGCAAGCACAGATTTGTGGAGAGAACTTAACACCAAGTAAATTCTTGAAATTCAAAAACGGGCTCGAGTATGTTCTTCCCAGATGGACTATCTCAGACACAGACACTGATTTGGATTCAAACAATAATTTCATCTCCATCACACGGGAGACAACTCTATAATCCAATGAAATCAAAGTCTTTAAATAAATATATATAACATTAGCTTAAAGACTTAGACTAAACTATACAAGAACAATTTTACTTTTATATTCTTAAATCAAGATTCCCATAACACGTATCGCTCAAGAACAAGAAAAGAACATGGAATTCATCGTCATTCGGAATGAACTAGAGCTTGCATGATGAAAGTGAAAGACTAGGAAATGTAATGGGAGACAGAAACAAACGTAATGAGCTAAATTAGCACAAACTCAGGTAGAGACACACTGATAAAGTTGATAATTAGGGGCATATCTTATCCAAATATCTAAAATTAATTTGGTGGGACTATGTATAGCTAAATTTGTGGTGTGAAACGCGTGGTGTGTGTTAAACAAGTTTTATTATTATTATTATTATTATTATTATTATTTTGAGAATCTTGTGTTCAACAATAGGTCAAAAACAATTACAGCTAAAATGAAAAAAACGAGGGAATTAATAACTTTTTTTAAAAAAATTACGATAATAAAGTGAAAATGGTCCCACGCGCTGTCAAAGAGAGTGGAGTGTGATTTTGTAAAAGAAGTAATCCTGTTTTTGTTTTTATTTTTGTGGGCATAGCAGAAACCAGATTGCACAAAGCGGATCACATATCATTGCAAGATTTAAAGAGCTTCAAAAAAAAATTAAAAAAAAAAAAACAATGAAAGGTCTAGTCAGAAAGCATTGATTAAAAATTCTTGATATGGTAAGGAATAATGTCACCTTTACAATAGTGGCATTTTGATCGGACTCAAAATTTCTTTTGATAATTTGATAATTATGAGAAAATTTGAACTCTGGATTATTTCTCTTAAAAATATCAAAAAATGTCAAATAGTTGAGTTATAAAACTCTTAGCAATGGGAACTTTTTTTTTTTTTTTGCAAAAACTGTTGAAAAGCAGTTGGTTGAATTGCACTATTGGAAAATTTTAAGTGAAGCAATGATCTCATGGATATATTAGTGGGAAATGCTACATCCTTGTTCCCTTTTCTTTCTTTTTTTTCTTTTTTTTTTGACCCACATCCTTGTTCCCTTAATTATTTTATTCTTTCAATTTTTCTTTTCATATTATATCTGTATCTGACTGTATCTTTGAAAATTACATTCATTTCATATGTGCCGTTTGGTGCAATAATTTTAGCTTCTAGCAAAACAATTGAATAGTCTACACACGTTTTACTTTTTTTTTTTCATTTTTCTTTTAAGAGACACACGTTTACTTCTTTAAAGAAATAAACAAAGAAATTCCCCCCCCCCCCCCCCAAGCTAAATTATACACTCTAGTCTCCATATCATTTAACATTTGAAACATTTAGAATGACACAATTATTAATGAACAAATCGCAGATGCCACGCATTGCTCATGATCTCATTAAATTTATTTATTATTTCATTTTGAACTAATTTAATAAATAATAATGTAATTTATAATCATATTTTAATTCATTATAGGGACAATCACAAATGTAATATATATATATATATATATATATATTATTTTTTTGTCGTACCAAATCAAAACAATATAATTTTTTCAAGAATTCAAAAGTTAAGTTAGCGAAAGTATTAATCTTTTAATAAAAGTTATTTATAATATTTTTTGTATCATTAAAAATTATATAAAATCTAAAAATTTTCTTTTAGTTTTAAAAAAACTTTCTCAAACCGGAAATTTTCTACCACACACTCAAAAACACCAACAAACTTATCTAAAAAATTAATAAAACTCTACAAAACTACAATTCAAAAAAAAAAAAAAAATGAAAGATTGCAACTCTTTTTCCTTTAAAAAAAAAAAAAAAACCAAGAGTACAATTCCAAAGGGAAAAAAGTAGAGAAGTTTTTTTTTTTTTTTTTTTTTTTAAATAAGTATTGTGTCAATATTGTCATAATCTAATCTAACATCTAATCCAACATATGAAAAATGAATAAATAAATAAATAATTTTAAACATAAAATAGAATTTGTTTTCTTAAAAATCTCAAAAAACACTCCTAACGAAATAAAGAAGATGAAAAACACACTTTGAAGCTTTTCATTTGGCTTTTTATAATATATAACATTTGATCATTTTATATCTTTACATCTCTTTTTAGAATCGATGCCTGAAATTTTTGATATTTCAATTTTATGAGTAAGCCTTTGGCTTTTGGGCACCATACATTTTAAGAACAAGTCGCTTTCTCTTTTTCCTAGTCAAATACTAGTATATGCAACGGTTTTTGTAACTCATTATCTCTTTTCGAGATTTGACATTGGATGAGCTCTTAAGTAAAAACAAAAATGAGTGGGAAGAGATATAGGCATAAGTCTATGCATGTATCAAGATCAACAAAACTATTGACTAATCATTCATGATAAGTTTGAAAATCTATTTACAACAATCACATAGATGTCAAGATATTTCCCACAAAAATACAAGTGCATAAAAAACAAGCTAAGCTCATTAATGAATAAAGCCATTTATACAGAAGTACAAGGCTAAAGATGTGTGTGACAATACGCAATAATGCCGATCAAACTTTTTGAATTTTATACTTTTTATGTGTTTTTGGATTTTTGACACAAAGCAAGTAAAGAATAATAAAAAAAACTAACAAACATTCAAAGCTGTTAAACAACAAAAACAGTAAAAACACGCTAGAATGTAAAAACAAGCTAACAACCAACAACGTCACATCATATAGAAAGAATTAATGCATGGACATGTTATAATACTTATACATGAGTACCCTTCTTCACTCACACGGCACGTGNAGAGAGAGAGAGAGAGAGAGAGAGAGAGAGAGAGAGAGATAGAAGGGAGAGTGAAGAAGACAACCAAACCCATTTCCAGCCTCCCTCACAACTCAGCAACTTGAAGAAAAAGAGAGAGAGAGAGTGCACCAGAAGAATCGAACTGCCGTGCAAGCTCCGCTCACTGTGCAAACTCCATCCACCGTTCCTGTCTTCCTCATCTCGATGCCTCTCTTCCTTCTCTCTCTCTCTCTCTCTCTCTCTCTCTCTCTCTCTCCAACCAAGGCCAAATCTTGAACTGCGTGTCACCGATCTACAACCCACTGCCCACCCACACCGTCGCCACCTCAACAATCTTGCTGCCCTCTTCGGATTTTTTTTAGCGTTTTTTTATTATTGTAAAATAATATTTATTCTTGGGTTTTGAAGGAACAGTGGCTGGGGTGATTCATGTGTTTCACAGATCTAATCTAGCGAATCTAGCGTTGGTGGTGGCAGATTGGGGGTGGTGGATTGGTGGCTGGGGTGGGTTTTTTTAGGTTATATGAAGGGTTTTTTGTGGTTTCATTGGTGAATCGGTGGTGGGTTTATTGATTATGATTTTTTCAAGTTATTTGGTTATGTGGTGGTTGATGGTGGCTGATGGTTATTGGGTTTATAGTGGCCGGTGGTGGTTGGGTTTATGGAGGTGATTGTGGTGGCTGTGTTTATGAAAATAAGTTTTTATATGCAAAACCAAACACAGAAAATGATTTTCTAGTGAATTTTCCACAACAGAGACAAACAATTAAAAATATTTTCCTTTACACAAAATATTTTCACTTGAAAATAATTTACACTCGGAAAATATTTTACATATTGCCAAACGTAACCTAAAGTAATATAATGGAACCCATCAAGTAATATAATGAAATCCATCCTGTAGTTTTCAGTAAAGGGGGAAGCTAGGATTTAATTTCACATGATGGATTCCACGTTTTCATGCTAGGATTTGATTTCTTAAAGCTTTCATCTACTCTGTTTCCTTTTTTTTCCCCTAAAATATTTATCTCTAAGGGTGTTTAAGAGTTTTTTTTTAAATAATAAATATAATAAAAATAAAAAGAGCATGGTAATTACATGCATTTTTTTACACGAAAAAGTAAAAAATAAAAAACATTGCTTGCATTTGATGGTGTTCATAAATGGCCAAAAGTAATTGAGGTATTTATTTATATTGGCATATCATTAAGTTTATCAACAAGTTTAAAAATATAACAATTTTCATAATATTTTTTTAACTGCTGAGGTAGGTGATTAATGTAAATAAAAGTTATGATAATGGCGAATCTATATGAAAGTGATTTTGATCCAATCGCAATTTATCATGTTAATAATTATGAAAATTATTATGTCTTTAACATTATCTTGGGTGTGGAACATAAAGACTTTGGGCCAAAAAGCCATGGGACACAAACCCAATGGCTTAGAAGTTAGAACATGGAAGGCCCACTATCAACAAACCTTTTATAGTTCAAAAAAGGCATCCAAACATTGCTCCATGCAAAGGTTTGACAAAAAGGACAAAACTTAGGTATTGTTTCTGAGATTTACTTCTTAAAATTCAACTATATAGCTATACTTAACTAAAAATATAGTTCCATTAATGAGAAAAAAGCCACATAGCTAAATTTTAAGAGGAGAATCTAATAAACAGTACCTAAAACATTGTACCTAAGTTTTGTCCTAAAAAAACTTTAACACACCTACTTTAAGGAATTTTTCTCTTACCATTGTTATTTAACATAACCTTCAAAGTACTTCTAATTAACCCCACAGACTAGTCTCAGATATAGTAACTAAGCTTCTCCTTTTTTTTTTTTTTGGTTTAATTTGAAGCATGCTTTGGTCCTTTGTTGGTGTACACTTGAAGGATCCTCTCCTCACATTTGATTTCCCACATTATAGGTTGAAAGCTCAAATAGTGTAAAACACTATAACTAGTTTAGACCCACAATTCTAAATTACGGCTTAATTACTTTTACACTAACTTAACTAAGTGTAAAACAAGAATAAATGAATTGTAATAAAACTGGAATACTACTCTAAGGCATAAGCATGTATAATAAACAATAAATGTAAAGTTTAAAGTGTAGAGAAGAGAAATGCAAACAAAAGATAACACCGAGACGTATTATCGAAGAGAAAACTGAAGTACTCGACGAAAACCCTTTTCGTGGCTCTCCAAGCTGAAATTGATCAATTCGTAAATAAAGTTAGAGTACACGAATATCAAAAAGACCCTTCAAGCCTAATCTACCCAATTTACTTGAACCCTCCAAGTTCCAATTACCAACGGCTTCACAAAGCCATGTCTTCACTTGTTATTCGAATCTCGCAATTAGCTCCAAATTGCATCTGCCAATCAATAGCTTCTTCCAATGCTTTTATACGTACCAAAACTTCTCTCAACACTCATAATGAGTGAGATAAGTGTTTGGGCTAAGAATCTCTCAGGGATGTGTAAATGGAGAGGTAGGAGTAGAGGAAAACTATAGAGAAATAATGTAGATGATCGTGGGTTTACAATCTCTAACTCTCAAGTGTATAGCTAGAGTTTTCTCTCTCAAATGTAGGCTTATATAGTGTTGGTAAAGGTATGAGAAAAACACACTTTAAAAAGCTCCAGGCAGTAAGTTTCGCAGATCAATTGCAACTTGGTCTGAGTCACGAGGTGACTTGCGAAATCCAGCTTGGCATGAGATTGTTTAGATTCTAGCATGTGCTTCTCAAGTGGCCTTTCCTTGGTTGTCACTCGCGAGCCAGTCGCGAAATCTCCTTCTTCACAAATCTTCACCAAAACTCTCACACACAACTCTTACATTAAATCCCACAATAAATACAAGAAAATGATAGAACAAAAATACAATCAAATTTGACATGGAATTAAAGCTAACATAAAAACATAATTGTAAATCACAGCTTTACATTCACTCGCAAGCCAGTTGCAAAATCTCATTCTTTACAAATCTTCACCAAACTCTCACACGCAACTCTTACATTAAATCTCACAATAAATACAAGAAAATGATAGAACAAAAATACAATCAAATTTGATATAGAATTAAAGCCAATATAAAAACATAATTGTAAAGCACAACTTTACATAGGTTATTTGTTTTTCCCTTCGAAAAGTGATGGGATAAAGGCAAACTATTATATATTTCTTGTACAATAATTCTGGTCTTGTCTTTATTTCGACTTGTTTGCTTCAAGTGCAAGTGCAATACTAATGGATTTGAAGGCAGCATTGACAGAATCATAGAACTTAATGTACTTATATCAATCTACTGCTAAAATTTTCCAACATCCTATTGATCTTTATGAAATTGGCCAGTGGGATTTGATTTTTCAATATACTATGTATATTCTATAGATCTTTTGCTTTGTTTCGGCCGCTACAAAAACCATGCCTTTGTCATCAAAATGCACACTAACTTACTAACTATTAGATTTAGATCTTCTTGTATTATTTAAAAAAAAAAAAAAAAAAACGCATAATCCAATACAATTAAAAATGATGGAAATTTTATAGCAATCCATTTTCTGTGCAAATAAATTTCCAATTTTGAAAGTCAACCAAAAACAAGCGTGTCTCCCATTCTCTGTGCGATACGCGTAGGTAAAATGTTTTTGTCATTTCGAAATTAGTTCACATTTTATTTTTTTATTCTGAAATTGCGTGGATAGCAATATTAGCACGTGATTTTCATATGTCTTTAGAGATGTTTGTCTTTTTGTGTGAAAGGTTTGTCCGGATTTTTTAGAATATAACTATAAAACCCAAACAATGTCATTAGTTAGGTAACGTTTCAAAGTAATTAGGTATGTATTTGAGTCCAGATGACTCGATTTTGGGGAGCTGAGCTGGATGTAGGCCTGGAAATCAAGTTCATTGGACTCGGTTTTTGTACATGGAAATCGAGTCTCCTGAACTCGGTTTTTGTTCATAGAAATTTAGTCTGCTGGACTCAATTTTCGTTCATGGAAATCAAGTCTACTGAACTCGATTTTTGTTCAAACACACACCATTCATGAATAACTTAACCCCTGTTTTACTCTCCACAAAACAGAGCATATCGAATCACTAAAATTATGCCAAGCATTCTAATTTTATTTACCCTGGCTGTGATAGTTGGATTTGCAAAGCATTCTAATTTGACTCTACAAATAAATAATAATAAAAGAAAATCTGAGATGAGTAATTTACTAATTTAAATTCCCAAGTGTGCAATGTTTTAAAGAGAGAAATTATTAGAAGCTATTGCGACATGCCGACATGTATATTGATTTGCAAATGAAAACATCAAGGGGTCCCTTTTAATTTTTATTCCGAATTTTTTCCTATTTTATTCATGACATACATGAGGATTTCTTTTATTTTCCTTTGTGAATTAAGAAGTGGTCCATTTTAGTAGTCTCTGACCCAAACTCCAAAACCACACTTAGCACAAAGAATTTATACAAAGAATTTTTAGTGGTCCATTTTTAGAATGGTTGGCATAATTTCAGTGATTCGGTATGCTCTGTTTTGTGGAGAGTAAAACAGGGGTTAAGTTATTCATGCATGGTGGTTGTGTTTGAACAAAAACCGAGTCCAGTAGACTCAATTTCCATGAACGAAAATTGAGTCCAACAGGCTTGATTTCTATGAACAAAAACCGAGTCCAACAGACTCGATTTCCATTTACAAAAACCAAGTCCAGTGAACTCGATTTCTAGGCCTAAGTCCAGCTCAGCTCCCCAAAATTGAGTCCTCTGGACTCAAATTGTTACATACCAAATTACTTGGAAACGTTGCCTAACTAATGATATTGTTTGGGTTTTATAGTTATATTCTAAAAAAATCCAGGTTTGTCCACCGTCCACCAAAAACAAGCAATGATATTTATTTATTTATTCTACCAAAAAAATATTTATTTATTTATTTATTTTGGCTGAATGAGCAATGCTATTTATACTTGTACAAAAAAGGGGCCAAACATACACCTCGGGTTCATTTAGATACAGTTTATTGTTACTAAAATTGAAAACTGAAAACACTGTAGCAAAATAATTTTTAAATATGTGAATAGTACCGTGTGACTCATTTTTAATGAAAAAGTTGTTGAAAATTGAAATTTGTGGGTCCCGTATACTGTTTATGGGACCCACTGATATGCTTAAAAAGGCTAAAAAGTCAAAATTTTCGGCCACTGCTCATGCATAGTGCATGAACAATAGCCTTTGTCTCCTAAAATGGGCATGCAAAAAAAAAAAAAAAAAAAAAAGAAGGAAAATGCAAAGAGGAAAAACACAAACGCAAATTAATTGGTATCCAAACCCCACCCTCATACATTCAACATCCATCCTCCCTATCACAATTCACAACCTTTGGATTCAGTCTGGGGATTGAATTTGATTATGAGATTCGTATTTTATATATGAGAAGAATAATGAATGATATTCGATGGATTAAATAATTATTGATATACTGTTTCAGCTTGATCAATAAAGTTATTTGTCAAGTAAATAATAATGCAGAGCAAAAATTATTAGATACTTCGGAAATATAATAAATGCATACTTCTCTCTCTTACATGAATTATGGGTCCCACCATAAATTTAATTAATAGGACCCACAATTAGTAAGAGTAACGAGTATGCATTTATGGTACTCTGAGAATATCCAATAATTACCCAATGCAAAGAGAGAGGCCAAAAAAACACTTATTAGACTGTGTAACGTGGGTTAATGTCAATATCATTAGAAGCAAATTAGTTGCATTTAAGTTGTAGAATACGGAGATTTAGGGTTAAGTGAGAATAATGAGGAAGAGAAAGAATATAGACACAGAGAAAAGAAAGAAAAGGTTGAGGGCATTGACTTGATCAAGCCCATACCTTAGCATATATTTAAATTAGGGTTTATAACATGATTACAAAAATACCCTTATTAATGTGCCAAAATAAACAACTAAAACTATAAGTTGCCAAGAGTTATGTAACTCAACTAGTTGGTACCAAGCCCCTTATTAATATGCTAAAATAAACGACAATTATAACTAACTCTAGCAATTGCCAAGAGTCATGTAACTCAACTGGCTGGCACTCATTCATGGTTGTAACTATCAAATTATAAAAATTAAAACAAAAAATTAAAAACAAAACAAAATAGTTATTACAGTGGTCCTAAGTTCTTGTTTCTCCTCTAGCGGTCATCTTTGACATTAAGTTCTTGAGATGATCATAACGGCTATGTTGGTAATCAATCAAGACACAGAGCTGCCTTATGGCCTCCCTCTTCTGCTCCCCTAAACTCAACAATTCCTCATCCTTCTCTTTAATACTCTTCTCCAATTCCCCCACCTTCTTTTCAAGTTGGCTAATGGCTTTCTTCAGATTCAGCTTTTCCTCTGCTTCCTTGTTTTCCTTTGCTTCCAAATTCCAAACCTTCTCTCTCAACAAGACTTCCTGTTCTACCTTGTCATCAAGTCGGGCAACTAAACAATCTGTATAAACCTTCAGTGCTTTCATTTCTTTATTTCTCTCTGTCACCCATTCCTTTGCATGCTGAAGCTCATTTGACATCTTGTTAATACGATTAAGAACATTGATGCTGTCCACCTCAAGCTTATTGACCACCAGGTCTGATATACTCAATGTATTGTTTGCTGCTTCCACTGTAGCCCTCATCTTTGTTATCTCAGCTCCATAAGTTGCAGTCTTAGCTTCAAGCACTCTAATCTCTTGTTCATACTTCTCTTTTGTCATCCTGTAGTTGTCTTTGTTTTCACTGTGTAGATGTTCTATGACCAGGACTTTTTGGCACAGCACACGGATATTATCCTCAATATTATTGCGGAACTTTTCTGCTAGTTCTTCTATCTTCCTTTCTGCAAAGTGTAGACTTTTCTTGTTTTTAGTGCTTTCCTGTTCTTTCAAAGTTCTCTTCTCATCTCCAAACTTGCTTATTAATTCGTAGTTTTGACTTTCTGCGAGGGTCAGTCTTTGACATGATTCTTGTTTGTCCCTCTCAATTTGTAACTCCAACTGGCTTTTCTGAGTCTGCAAAGAATCCAAATCCTGTTGCAGATTGTTAATTTGTGCTGATAAGGTCATAAATTGAGTGAAGGCTTCATTCTCTTTAATTTTATATTTCTTTTGAAGAGCAGAAATCACATGCCCCCTCTCTATCAATGCACTCTCCAATTCAAGATTTCTAGCATGCAGCCCTTCCTTTTCCTCTATCAAGTCTGCAATTTTCAGTGAAGAATAGTTCTCACTATCTTTGAGTTTCTCCAGGAGGCTTGCTACTTCATCTCTTTTGTCTTTTAACAGAAACTCAAGTTGCAAAATCCGGGCATGCAATCCAATATTTGTCTCTTTTAGCTGTGTAGCTTCAGTTGCTTTGCTTTGAATAAGTGCTTTCATATTTCTTTTCTGGTCATGCAAGGATTCAACTTCAAATTTCAAGCCAGTTAACTGACTCTTTAATTCCCTTATCCTACCTGATGCTTGAGTTTTATGCGCCTCATGCTCCTTTACAATAGCCAAAAGTTCCCTTTCTCTTTGATCAGCTTCAACCCTCAGATTTTTGTTGATTTTCTCAGCTTCTTGAATTTTGCACATTGCTGCCATGTGGTCTGAATTTAAATATTCCTTTTTTGCTTCAGTAGAGGACAACATATGATTTGGATCAGCAACTTCAAATTCTTCAGTTTCAAGTGCTTGCACAATGCTGCCTGCCAGCTCCTGATTTTCGTTCTCCAATTTGCCATTATTACCATCTATTTCGTCTGAGGAATAATATTCTGAGTCCGAGCTTGAAGGAGACAAAGGAAAATTTTCCTCTTCTCTGCCATGAACTCCTGTATCCAAGTCTCTTCTAAGATGATCATACATGGCATAGAGTGATTTGTACCTTTTGTAAAAGTTCTCGACGAGTCCAACAAGTTCTGACTCTTTCTTTGGATCTTTTGTGATTCCATCTTTTCTCCATTCATTTTCATCCTTGACAAGCTTCAAGATTCTTGTCACATAATTCTCAGTTTCTGCAAATTACAGAAACAAATCCAGAATGCTGACATAGAAAAAAATATATAATAAAATAACTTTTTCCCCCTTCGTAAGGGGAGAGAACTAAATTAAAAGTCTAAAGGAATTGAAGCTTTTGTAAGTTGCAAAAGTAATATGATTTACAACAAACTTGTAAGTTAGTACTTTTTAGTTAGGTTATTGCCTAGTAGTCTATCATTAGAAAGCATTCTTTAACCTTCAAACCCTATAACTGCTAATACAATTGTTCAAGATTAAGTTCATTTAAAAGAGAGAGTTGCACCTGTTTTAGTCTGATCTAGTTCTTTGGCTATTTCTGGATCAACTTCAACATGATACTCCAAAAACTTTGTTAACTCCTCCATCTCTAGTTTAGGTTTCTCAGCAAACCTACACATAAAGAGGCACTTGTCAAGATGAAGCAATTATCAAGCAAAGCAGACTAGAGACCTGGAAATAATAAATGAAAAAAAAAAAAAAAAAACCTCAAATCATGGGAAACCAGATTCTGCACCCGCAATAATTTGACAATTGGTTATTCAGCAAAGACTCTAGCTGCTTGCCTAACAACTTTTAATTAGTCCATTTAATTATTAAAGGAACAAATACATTAAGTGCACAAGTGATCAAATTAACCTAAATTTAATAATTTTTTGAGATAGGTAAGTAGAGGAGGGAGATGTGGTTCGAAGTTTCAAACCACAAATATTAAACACCATAAAAAATGCCATTACCACCTCAATCTCTTTTCTTTTTTTGAAAAATAAATAAATAAATAAAACAAGGACAGTTCAACATATCAGTTGGAAACATACTGCATCATTGAGGGGAACAAAAAAGATGAAGAAGGAAGCTTGCCTGCCCATTTGTAATGAGCAACTTTACTTATTCTCTACAATGTATTAACACTAATGAATTTCCAAGCATTATTTATATATTATCATTTACCATACAAAAATACGTAGCATTCATTGGTAGTAAACACATTTTATACCTAAGAATTCAGTTGGAAATTTAATTAGCGGGGCCCACAATTATTTGCTTAATATCAAATGTTAAGAAAAAAAAAAATGGGACTTCCAGAATTGAACTTAAAATTAAAAAATAAATAAATAAATTTGCTAAACTATAAATACTCGAAGTTCTTATTTTTCTAATTGATTGCTTAAATAAAAGGAAGGAAATGTTTTAGGAGTTATAATGTTGCTGTTCAGGTGCGCTTTAGAAAATTCCAAGAAGTCATAGAAATTTGAATCTAATGTTGTTTTACTTTTAGGATTTCAAATTATGAATATCTGAATGACTTAATTAAGTGGATCATCTCATGATTTAACGAAATAAATATAAAAAAAATAAATTAGTTACCTGTGAATTGTACACAATTTTTCTTCCAGATGAATCTGAACATACAGTGGAATAAATTAACAAATAAATAAATAAAGTATTTTCAAACCAAAAAACGAAAATAGAGAAAAAATTATAGTGAATATTTTTTTTTTTTTTTGGGACAACATTATAGTGACTATTCCAATTTTGTTGTAGTACTTGTCCTTTGAATACCCTTTAGGTTCGGCATTATAACCGCGGAAACCACCAAGTAAGCATCTCATTGTTCTCGCTGTCTCAGGAACAAAAAATGCCATACGTTCTTCTCCTAGTTAATCCGAAAATGCTATTCCTATTGGTTGATTAAATGACACTTGTACCATTTCTAACCTTTTTCTATCTCTTACACAGAGACAAGGGCGTCGCTGTAGGAGGAATTCACACATGTTGTGAGATGAGTCTCATAAGACTGTCTTATAAAATATTAATTTAAAAAAAAAAAATTAAAGAGTTATTTATGGGAAAAAAAAATCTGTTTAGAATTAGTCTTTTTTTATTTATTTTTGCTGAACGATTCTCACAGTTTCAATTTTATCTTTTTATATATTTATATATGTACATATATTTAAGTGTATTAATTTCATCCTTCACTTCAATTCTTGAAAAATCAAGGTCCTTAATTATTAACGTGTTAATTTTGACACCCAATTTTCAAAAAATCAAGTCATATCCCTTTTATGAAGGATAAAGTGAGTTCTCTTTTGTGTTTGAGAGAGAGAATTTGCCTCATATTTCTACCTTTAGTCTATATAAAAAGTGAGAATGTTTGAGTGACTTCTTCATGCATCTGGTTTTGTTGAGCTGTTTACGGTTTTGTGATTTTTTTTTTTAATATTAATTAATAAGTGAGCAGATATGTAATAGGTGATTTAGTTACACTTTTATCCTAGAAAAGTTAAAAATTATGAGGTTAGTTTTGTCTTTTGAGTTCTTTTGAAGTTAATTGATAGCCTGTTCGAGAGAAAGTAATGATCTTATCAAATAATATTTAAGTTTTATTTTTTAGGTTAAAAAATTCAAGGCCACACACAGGTGGATAAAGACAGTAGGAAAATTTTAAAGAGGAAAAATAAATACCCAACAACACTTAAAAGACTTAACTACTTTTCAAGGATAAAAAAGTAAGTACGTTTCATATAAATAGAAGACTGTCATTCTTCCTAAATCGTTTTGTCAAACACAAAAAACTTTTTTTTTTTTTTTTTACGTACTAGTGTTAGCGGCGCATGCCTAGCACGTGCAAGGCATGTGCTTGGTTTATTTAATGATTTAATATGATTAACATCATTAAACACTAATTACAATGAAATTCATCAGTTTTCCAAAAATATCTAAGATTCACCAAAATGCAAAACATTTATATATAGTTCTTTTAGTACATATAACATTTCAATCAAATTACACTGAATACGCCAAAAGTCTTGTAACTGAATTGACACCTCCCTATACACAAAGTGTTTGGGGGTTTAGCGAGAAAATGATTCAAACTGTAGGATTAGCAGCATGTTGTAATTTTTTCTCCAAAAGAAAAAAAATTACACTGAATACATTAAAAAACAAAATGAAACACTAATTTTACAAAACCATCCTCATCGTCTATGACCAAGCCCTCTCCTGCAAAGATTTTAAACCTGCCAACAATCAAGAAAGCATGAAAACAACTCACAATCAAAATATAATCAGAAACATAAAACCCAATCAATTCCTTTCAAATCACCAAAACTTGACCACCCATATCAAAATCCAAAGGAATCATCCCAAAATCCAACCCTAAATCTTTACCATCATAACTTCTCGTTCTTCTATAAGTGAGTGTCATGATATCTTAGCGCAATTGACTTTCAAGTTAGATTAAAATAACAACAACATGAGCAAGAGAAACAACATGACTACATGTAACAAATAAAAACAAACCAGAAAGAAAGAAAGTAATAATCCACATGCAAGATGAACCCATGTAGAGAAGCTACATCTAAATGAGATAAATATACTTTAAATAACGATAAATATAGTGGTGTTCATGAATGAGCTAAACCAAAATAGAATCTCCATCTTTCTTTCTCTCCAACCTTTTTCTTTTTCTTTTTGTTTTTCACTTTCTCTCTCTTGTGATGGAAGCAATTAACTCATGGCTGACTCTTTTTTTTTCTTTGTTCTTATCTCTCTCTATTTCTCTCCCTTACTGTGTTGTGTCTTAGGTTTGTGTCTATCAGTAGAGTACTTGGATGTCAAATACATTAGACAAAAAGATAAGATAAGAAAGATAAAGCCAAGTGACAAAACTATCCCACGTTTTTTCACTCTTCAAATTAAAAGTTTTTAAGGATAGAAGCGTAAGTCTATCTGTACACAACAAACAAACTTGAAAAGAAACCTCCACTTTTGACATTTTAACCCCTAGAATGTCGTTTTGTCAAATACAAGCAGCTCAATTGTCATTTTTTTTATATAAAGTATAGATATAGATATAGATATTATAAGATAGAGTATTCGATTTAGTGTAACCTTTCTTCTATTAAGCAAAGAGGAGGACCTAGCTAAGTGGGCCTCAGTGACACACATGAATGCGCAGGCCCACACTGAATCGCATCAGGCCAAATTGGGCATGGGTGCAGGGGTTGGTGCGTGCGGGTTGGGCTTGTCCAATATAATAGTGAGTTTGTTCTTCATGTTTAATTTCTCAAAACAACGTGACCATTCACCTTGGACTTGTTTTGAATTGTTGTGTGTTGCACTGTAAAATATAAATATCTCATCCGTTATTCAATCTAGTCACTTTTATCTTTATATCTTTGTGCATTAAACTCAATTCTATTTGATATGCACAGAACTTGCAGTAGTTGTTCAGTGTGTAGGAGATCATCGTGTCCTTAGAGGCAAACACCCAAAAGGCTCAAAGCATCACTGTGAGAGATAAAATCAGTCTTAAGTACGTAGTGTAAAACACTAACCTTAATCAGAAATGATTTTTTCATTCTTTCTTTTTCATATCTGTGAGTTTAAATTTGTTACTTCATTTATTTTATGCAGTAACATAGTTGATAGTTTGTTCATGTTTGTTTAAAAATCACAAATAATATATGTTACATGTATTAAACCCACCGTAGATAACCCAAAAGCAAAATTGAAAAACAACCCCTAAATCCAAACAAAGAACCCATGACTCTGACACCAATTAGTCACGGAAGCGGAAGTTTTGGTGACAATTTTTTGTGAATGTAGTTAATTATAGTGGGATTTTATATGAAATAAAAATAGAAAAATGAAAGGCACAATATTCACAAAAGGAACATGAAGATTTACATGGTTTGGTCTTAGGCCTATACATATATTCCACTAGTGGCATAGAGGATAAAGTTTTACTAAGAAAATTAAAAGATTACAAAGGTGGCAGAAAAACACTCACAAAATCTATATTCCAAATACATCTAAATAACCCTCTCTCATAAATAACAAATGTTACTATTTTTTTTATTTAGATATGTTTTTGTGTGTGTGTGTGTTTTGAATATTAGGGAGAGAAATCTAGGATTTTGATGTACATTTTTCTTTTTGGTTTTAGAGAGTGGTTTTGTTGGGTTTTGAGTCTTGAAAGTGATTGTTTATTTTCTTTTCCAGTGTTTTGGATGTTAGTAAGAGAAAATTTAGATTTTGGTGTATTTTTTGTATTTGAATAGAGGTTTTTTGTCTAATGAAATTGCAGTTTATTAAAAAAGAATAGTGGTTTTTGGTCCTAAATGTATTTGTTTCAAATTTTTTTTATATAGTTTTTTCTAAAGATACGTTTTATGTTTTTTTAAGATATAGGGAGAGAAATTTTGTCTTGAAGAATAATTTCTAATTTATACTTTGATGATGTACGAAATGAATACTTTGTTAATTTAAGTAAATGTTATTTAGAAATGAATATTTATTCTCCTTTACTTTTGATTTCTTGACACAAATTGTTTTGCTTTTCATTTTAATAATGGAGAAATAGTTTTATTAATATTGGAGTTGGCTCATATTTGTTACTGGGCCATTAATCAAAGGGCCATATGGTGGGTTGAGCGAAATGGAGTTGAGCATAGCGTAACGAGGGCAATAGAGCGGGAGCGTTGTAACCCTTTTCGCATATGGTGGGTTATTAGCTGCTCACCCCATGGACACACTACATAGGCACACCGACAAACCATGTTGATTTTTCTTCTCTCTTCTTTAATCTTGTATAGATTGATATTTTCACAACAATTAATTATAATGTGCGCGAATAAAAATCTTCTATTCCACTTATATTCTTTTTTATGCTTTACTAATTGTAGTATATCATGTGTCTGAAATCTGTTTTTCATTTAAAATTTAATTATTTTATAAGAAGGTAAAAAAGAATACATGGCAAGTTGTAATTTGTGAAGTATAAAATGGAAAAAAAAAATTAGGACAAAATATTTTTATTTTGTATATATGTATCGCTTTTATATAAAACTTTCCTATGCATTGTGTGGGTTAGCGACTAATAATTACAATAACAATTTAAGCATGTCCAAAACCACTTATTAGACTGTGTAATGTGGGTTAACATCTGTGGTGGGCCTTTTTGTGTTTTGGATTGGGCTGTTTCCTGCCGTACTGTGACCCAATAATTCTAGGGTAGGAGAGTCGGGACTGACTCAATTGAAACTCACCTCAAGCTAGCTTATGCACAACCAAGGACCCCTTTTGCAGAAATCCTGATCACGTGCCCATGGCAAGGGACGCTGTCACAAAAAACGTTATGGCAGGAGACGCACAATATAACAAGATAATGAAAAGATATTCTAACTAAAACGTTTGCTATTAGCCAGGGGTAATATTTAAACAACTTTGCAACAGAAAAGAGATGTGATAAATATGTATGACAGAAATAAGTTAGCAACAATGAAAAGAACAATGTTTATGCTAAAACAGTCATGACAAAAAAGGGGAAAGGAATTAGTCTACTAAACTTAGCTCCTCAGCAGAGTTAAGTCCAAGAAGAGAATTAATCTCCAATGTGGACAACCTCATAGGGAGATTCTACCATAGAAATTGCCCACTTTGGATGAATGGACCTTAATGGTTGTTCTTAAATCCCTTAACTGGCTAGACAGTAGGTTGTTAAGAGGGAGAGAAGAGAGTAGCCTTTTGGTGCATGCCTTATCACACTTTTGTTTTCTCACTTTGCTTCCTACTCTCTTGTTTTTCTCTATTGCTTTCTATTTCTTTCAATGTTTCTGTTCTTTCTTGTTTTTCCGTTGTTCTCATTTTTTTTTTACTGTGCACAGCTAAGGCCTTTTTATACTGCATGCCGTAATAAGATTTACCATTTTACCCCTCAACTGCTTTTGGCCTGCTGTGAGTGTCCTTCCCTGGCCACCAACTGGTCTACTAGCTGCCCAGCCGCCACCACTACCCTGTGCTAACTGTGCCATGCTCCATTCCTAGACAAAGGGAATTTTGTTTTATCTTCTTGCTTTCCGTAACATTTCCATCCGGATAAAAGTTGGGTGTTCTCGACTAACTCCTATGGCATGAACCTAGTGATTCCAGCTCATATTTCCCTCTTTTTGGTTGTATGTCATCATAGTAGGACATTTCCCCCAAAAGAGCTTAAGCAGGAATCCTAAAATAGACTTCCCCCTTCTTCCCACCACCAGACCATACCCTCTCTTACCTCTGGCCCATGGCCCACTGCGCCTATATTGGCTAGGTACAAGTGGATGGTGTCTAAGCCTTGTGCGTGCTCCACTCCCATGTGAGTCCATAGCTTATCTGTCATTCATGCATTTATCATTGCTTGTGAGTTTCTCTGGTCTCGCTGTGCGTTTCTGCTGCTTATTTTTTAACCCTTTGTGGTGTGGATGAGTCTGGGTCTTCATTCTTTGCATCTCATTTCTTCTCAAGGTTAGGTCTTACTTGGGCATGGGCCCTTTCTTCTTCAATTCGGCTCATGTTCCCTTTTATTGCTGGTTTGTGGGCCGACTAATATTTCTACCACACCACTATATTGTTTCTACCATGCATCGCTTAGCTTTGCTTGTTGGGCCTCCTTTAGGCCTACCATGTTTTTTTTTTTTTTTTCCTTACTTAGTTCATGTTGCCCAGTACTTCTACTGGGTTAATTTTCATACAATCTTGGGCTTCCTTGGGCCATATTATTTCTTTGGGCATCCTCAACCTGCTTCATTCCTTTGGGCATCCTTGACCTATTCCATTTTTACATTCTCATAGGTCTTTTGCTAAATCTTTCGGGTTTCCCTGGCCCAATTACCATATCTTTTACTCTTGGGGATTGTTGGTGTTTGCACCAACCCTCTTTACTAATTCCTTTCTTTGGGCTCCTCCGGCCCATCTTTACTTGCTTTCCACTTTTTATGATTCACATGAGCTTACTACTTCCTTCTCTAGAGCTCCCTTGGGCCCATTTGATTTCTTTGGGGCCTTTTTACTATTTTGTGGGCCTTGTACTATTGTTTCTGCCATTTAGGTCTAATGATTTTTCTTACTTTGCTATTTGTTCTTTTTTCACCTTTTGTTATATTGTTGGGCTTCTTCTTGCCATTGGCCCTTTTCTTTTTTTGCCAAAATGGGCCTCAACAACATCAATATCTAATTCCCTTAGTTTTGCAAACGACTCCACTTTGCCTTTTAGAATATGAAGCTCCCTTAGTCTGCAAGGCAGTAAAAAATATAATAAAGCGAATAAGCACATGGAATACATTAACAAAGAATGCTACTGTTAATGTTACAGAAAAGCAATTGGTCTTAGTTTTAGTTAGCTCATGATTTTTTTTTTTTTGTTTGCCCATTAGTTCTGTAGTACGTACCGCATAATGAACAATGGTGCAAAAGTTTGTAGTTGAGTTTCAAGAAAGAGAGCAACCTTGCAATCTCTGCACGTCTCCTTGCTTCATCAGCCATGATGTTAGTGTCCCTGAAAGTATGGCGTTCAGAGAACATCTTGACCTCCACTGACTGAAGGCCATGAAGTGTACGTTGCTCAGCTGCCCATGCAGCTTCACGAGCTCCCTTACCAAAGTCCTTTTGGGTGGTGAATGCCGTCTGGAAAAATAAATCAATTGTAACAAGACCATAGCAAATCACACCACATATATTAATATTAGCATTCAATTTTGAACACAAATATACATAACAAAATAGTTGATTCATGATATGAGAGCGGGTTTGGTTTCTCTCACTTTTTTGTCAAATGCCAGACCCCAGGCTTTCCCACTTAGTGCATATCTAACAGTAAACTTGAGAGGATCAAGCAGCATATATGTTGCAATGTTGAATAGCCATATAACGCCTGTCCAGCGCCAGCCAATCTTACCAATTCCAGCAAATTCCCATGATGCCATGGCAGATATTGCTGTTGCAATCTGTAAAAGTTAAGCATTTCAATGTTAGTTGATAACAGAAGGCTAAGGCTTCTTAAGGATAGAATGTTAGGGAAAAACAACATATTTTTGAAAGGGAAATTTTATTAAAAACTTGAACTATGCAATGGATCTATTTTAATTGAAGATGATCCTGATGCATACTGGGTATGCCTAATTGTTAGGAATATTTTTAATTCACACATACATGCCCAACACAAACAAGATAATAATTTCAAAAAGAAAATGAAGAATAGAAGGATTGGGATGGCATTTCAAATTATAAATTTGTCTGAAATACACATATTGGACACAATATGAAATGATTATGTGTACCTACTACTGGTCACATACCAAAACAGATACATCAACAAAGAAAAGAGAACACAATTGTCGTCCAATGGAAGATCCTAGGACTGCGTTACATTCATAATTGCCATCCAATTAATGCCTAACAAATTAGGGTAGAGATGAAAGATTAGACAATTCGAAAAATTGGGGATTTGACAATTTGGCAAACAGTCGAGGGGATCAATGCCCTGTGGTCCACAAACAACGCTATGAATCACATCAATGAAGGTAGGATAAAAATGGCACATTTGTGATATGTATGAACACCATATTCTTAATCCAGATTATTCAGTAGAAGAATCATTTTGATGCTTAATACTTTTTTTTTAATAATTCGATAGTTGAAGGAGGGGTGATTTGAACTGGCCGTTTTCATTGGAAATGCTAGTTTTGCTACAAGATTCTTGGCATTTTGGTGCTTAATGCTACTAGCAAGAACTAGAGGATCTTATCACTTATCAGTCTATGAAATAATACAGGCAAAGAGTGCTACTAAAGCAACCAAAAAAAAAAAAAAATTGTCCACTAAAGTTACTGGTGACATTAATTGAATTCCACTAAATGAAATTTTAAACCCATTACCAGTTGAGCTACAAGGAAGGCAGCAACAAGAAGAAGACCAGGTCTTTCCGTGAATGACCAGCCCTGGGAGCGAGTCACAAATATTAGAGCCTGGCTAATGGTGCTAACTTGAAGGTACACAGCAGATGCTAGCTTTGCATCCAGATCTTTTGCCTCGAATCTGAGAGATTATGCTGGTTCAAGCTTGTTACATGGAAATGCCTCTCAGAGAGAGAAAGAGACAGACAATCAATAATTATTCCTTCATGAGAAGGTGCAAATTAGTTTCTAGCAAAAGAAAATTGCAAATCAATGGACCTGATTGCTTTTTGCAAATGACCCTTCAAAATACTCTAGGTTATCCTCAAAAAACCAAAGAATAGGCTAGGAAAACAATCAAGCAAGAGATACACTCACCGCAAAGAAATCTGTTTCATAAATCGCCCAGAAAAATATAACAGTCATCAGAGCAAGTTAACTGCCTAAAACAATCCCAGTAGCAAAAATTTCACTAAGCTTCCAACTGTCGGGAAGTGGATACGGCTTGACCCTGTCTTTGGAAATTGTCATGATAGTAGATTTTGTGATCAGGAGCATAAAAGAAGGGAAGTTGAACTTCCAGAATGCAGTGAGTAACATAAACCCCATCTGTTATATAAATTCAGTTGCCAATGAGAAGTGACTATTTTGGTTTGCACATATAAGACTTCCATATAATATAATTCCAGCAACCCTATAACAGAATGGAAACTTACCACTATACGTATGGTTATAGATACCGCATATATCTGGAAAAGGAAAAAAAAAATATGGGCAAAAGTATTTTAGGCCATTGCAGCAACTGAACACAAAATCTATTAATAAATTGCTTCCTTCAAGCATGAAAAAAGTTATCTCTTACTGTGTAATTCTTCATTCTTTGGAAGATAGCACATTTTGTTAAAACAGCACTAATGACTACACTCAACCCTGGTTCTGTTAGAACTATATCAGAAGCGCCAGGAGCTGCATCAGTTGAATCTGCCACAGCTATTCCTATAGCTGCTTTCTTCAATGCAAGGGCATCATTGACTCCATCCCCCGTCATTCCAACTAGGTGTTTTTTAGCTTGTAATCTATTCAAGATCTCAAAGTTGTGCTCTGCACAGAAGCATGAAGTGAGGTATGGTTGATACAAAGTAGATTTACAACGTCAAAAACTGTGATGAACACTATTACCAGGAAAGACACCAGCAAAACCATTGGCTTCCTCAATGAGTTCATCAATCGGGACAGATGAAACCAATTCATCCTTATTTTCACCTAGAAGAGCGGATGAAGGATACATGTTTGTGCCCATCCCAAGCCTTCTACCAGTTTCCTTACCAATTGCAAGTTGGTCACCTGGAAATTATTCCATCAGGGCAGTAAAAAGGAATAACAAAATTTCATCTAAGGGTACTTACTGATCCTGTTAACCATTTGATAACCAATACAACCTCTTGCATCAACAAGTTTAAGAATGTTAGTTCAAGATAAATATGTGAAAACTGAATTAAGGAAGAATTTCAATCATCCATGATAGACACCTGTAATCATTTTAACGCTCACACCAAGATCTAGAACTTTCCTAATTGTTTCAGCACTGTCATGGCGTGGTGGATCAAAGAGGGGGAGCAGACCAACAAACTCCCAGGGTCCGCCAGGACTATCTTTTGTATTAGCAGGTACTTCCTGTAGATAACAGAAATATATTCACAAATTCAACAGATGAACATACTTCTAAGTAGGAAGTTAGAGAAAGCTTAAATAACTTCCGAGCAACACCAAGGGATCGAAGTCCACGCTCTGCAAATTTATCAATGATTGAATGTACCCTCCTTTCAATATCTGACTTGTTCTTTGCAAGGTTGAGAATCTGCAAGTTACACAGATAAAGGTGCCAAACGTTAATGGCTATATATCATATTCAAGTGGTGAGAACTAACATTTCAAAGTGATACATTATGTACCTGTTCTGGTGCACCTTCGCTCACTCGGTGCATTTAACCAGTCCTGTCTATGTATGTAAGTGCTGTCCTCTTGTCAGTTGGATTAAAAGGAAGAAAGTGAACTTCTGTGATTCCAGTCCGTGCCTTAAAATGGATCAACAAGACACTCTCAGATTAAGAGGGCCTTAATGAATCGAATACATGATCAGATTTACTACCAAGTTTCAGTAATAAGGAAGGCAACTCAAGAGTCATGCGATAAAATTCATACTTTCTCCTTCAAAATCGCAAACTCAGTGAGATGGATTAGGCCTAAACAGGTTTATCATTACAAAGATCATTACATTCCCCAAATGCTATGAATATGCACAATTTTTCACTTTACAAAAATAATTGCACTCAGAAAGACTAAGATGAAATGCCAGGACTACCCTGTAAAAAAAAATGATTTTTTTTTTCTTCAAAAATTTTAATTAATATGATCTGATACCTCCTTGGGAACAGCCAGCATTGAAACAATTGCAGCATCTATAGCATCTTGGTTCTCCAATCTTGAAGCTCTTGCAGCCATCAATACAACCATGTCCTTATCAATGCCTTTGGAAAATACCTGTAAATGAAGTAGATGATGTCAAATATCTCACTGATATAAAATTCAATATGGTATCTGGCTTTGGTAAATCTTTAAATTTCAATCTTTGGAAAATATCATAAAGCAGGAGTGTACTGTTTAGCACAGAAACTTCTTTCGTGTAGGATGCTATACAATTCTATGAAATCTTTAAACACGGGGACTGTTGATATGGTCCATAGCTTTAGAGTGCAACATGAAAGCCATCAACATTGGTGACCTTAAGCTATTTCCCATTCGCAACCTACTTATATAATTCATGGTCATGTCAGTCAAGGAAATAATAATAAGAACAGGATTGGAAATACCACCTCTATCATATTTTTGTCCACAGTAAGCTTGTTGAGAGTTAAAGTGCCTGTTTTATCACTGCAGAGCACATCCATCCCGGCCATTTCCTCAATAGCTGTCATTCTCTTTGTTATGGCACCCTGCACAAAATTCCCATTAGTTCATAAGTTTGATTACTGCTTAGATTTTAAGTCAATTGTCTGTTTCATAATTACAATCAAGTGCAGCTTTATAAACCTGCTGAGAAAAGCAATGAGAACCGATGGCCATAGTTACAGAAAGAACTGTTGGCACAGCAATTGGGATGCCACCGATGAGTAGAACGAGAAGGTTATCTATGCCAACACGATATCCACTGTGATGAATGCCATATATGACAGTGATTTCTATTACCATCCCAATGGCAATTGAGCAAATGCAGAAGTTCCCTATTGCAGTTAAGACCTGAATGATCAAGGCAAATGGTAACTCGTTAAATACCCAAACATTGAAAGATTTTCACAGAACAAGTGCAAAACTCTCTCACATTGGTACCTATCATATGAAATTTTTCAGAAATATTACTGAGCTAAACATTCTACCAGCCTTTGAGAAACTAAGTGAGTCTTTCGTCCAGAAAAATATACTGAAAGTACCTGCTGAAAATGTCCAACGTGTGTAATAGTTTCCACAAGATGGGCTGCCTTTCCAAAGAAGGTATGTACTCCAGTTGCAATAACAACTCCTTCGATTTCACCTTGTTTACATGTTGAACCAGAGTATACTCCATCACCAGGATTTTTGGTTACTGGGATTGACTCTCCTGTAAGGGCAGACTGCAAAATTAGAAATCCCACTGGGCAATCTCAGGCAAGTTAGACAGACACTTTTATTTTTTTGGTAAGTTTACACAGGCAACCATTGGGTTTTGAATACACAGCCTTAACTCTACCCTTACTTATGAAGAGGTGCCATTTGAGATAAAGTTCATTGGCAAGTCACTAGGAGTGACATGAAATTCCAAGGACCTTTAACATTTACTAGCCAGAATTCAGGAGATATAAAACTCAGTTTAAATTATTGTCTTGGTAATTATTGGTGACATACTGAGGCCAATTCACTTGGAGTGAGTATTCAAAAAAATTAATTACTGACCCTAACACAAATTCAATGATTTTACTTCCTATAATCACTATCAAACTGAATGATCTTTGCAAATGGTTTATTTTTCATGTTTTATTGCTGTCATTTGAGATCTCAAGAAATATTTCATAAATAAACTAATAATTATTATTTTGACAAGGAATAGCATTATAAATGCTGCACATTATGACAGAATTATAACTGGTTGCATTATGTACACCAAAGAAAAAAAATTGAGAATAAGGTCAAAATCCAATCTGGAGTGCAACAGAAAGCTCACCACTGTTGATGAAACTTGTAGGATATGAAGTAAAGGAAAAAAAGAAAGGTGAGGGGGTTTTTAAGATATAGGGAGAGAAATTTTGTCTTGAAGAATAATTTCTAATTTATACTTTGATGATGTACGAAATGAATACTTTGTTAATTTAAGTAAATGTTATTTAGAAATGAATATTTATTCTCCTTTACTTTTGATTTCTTGACACAAATTGTTTTGCTTTTCATTTTAATAATGGAGAAATAGTTTTATTAATATTGGAGTTGGCTCATATTTGTTACTGGGCCATTAATCAAAGGGCCATATGGTGGGTTGAGCGAAATGGAGTTGAGCATAGCGTAACGAGGGCAATAGAGCGGGAGCGTTGTAACCCTTTTCGCATATGGTGGGTTATTAGCTGCTCACCCCATGGACACACTACATAGGCACACCGACAAACCATGTTGATTTTTCTTCTCTCTTCTTTAATCTTGTATAGATTGATATTTTCACAACAATTAATTATAATGTGCGCGAATAAAAATCTTCTATTCCACTTATATTCTTTTTTATGCTTTACTAATTGTAGTATATCATGTGTCTGAAATCTGTTTTTCATTTAAAATTTAATTATTTTATAAGAAGGTAAAAAAGAATACATGGCAAGTTGTAATTTGTGAAGTATAAAATGGAAAAAAAAAATTAGGACAAAATATTTTTATTTTGTATATATGTATCGCTTTTATATAAAACTTTCCTATGCATTGTGTGGGTTAGCGACTAATAATTACAATAACAATTTAAGCATGTCCAAAACCACTTATTAGACTGTGTAATGTGGGTTAACATCTGTGGTGGGCCTTTTTGTGTTTTGGATTGGGCTGTTTCCTGCCGTACTGTGACCCAATAATTCTAGGGTAGGAGAGTCGGGACTGACTCAATTGAAACTCACCTCAAGCTAGCTTATGCACAACCAAGGACCCCTTTTGCAGAAATCCTGATCACGTGCCCATGGCAAGGGACGCTGTCACAAAAAACGTTATGGCAGGAGACGCACAATATAACAAGATAATGAAAAGATATTCTAACTAAAACGTTTGCTATTAGCCAGGGGTAATATTTAAACAACTTTGCAACAGAAAAGAGATGTGATAAATATGTATGACAGAAATAAGTTAGCAACAATGAAAAGAACAATGTTTATGCTAAAACAGTCATGACAAAAAAGGGGAAAGGAATTAGTCTACTAAACTTAGCTCCTCAGCAGAGTTAAGTCCAAGAAGAGAATTAATCTCCAATGTGGACAACCTCATAGGGAGATTCTACCATAGAAATTGCCCACTTTGGATGAATGGACCTTAATGGTTGTTCTTAAATCCCTTAACTGGCTAGACAGTAGGTTGTTAAGAGGGAGAGAAGAGAGTAGCCTTTTGGTGCATGCCTTATCACACTTTTGTTTTCTCACTTTGCTTCCTACTCTCTTGTTTTTCTCTATTGCTTTCTATTTCTTTCAATGTTTCTGTTCTTTCTTGTTTTTCCGTTGTTCTCATTTTTTTTTTACTGTGCACAGCTAAGGCCTTTTTATACTGCATGCCGTAATAAGATTTACCATTTTACCCCTCAACTGCTTTTGGCCTGCTGTGAGTGTCCTTCCCTGGCCACCAACTGGTCTACTAGCTGCCCAGCCGCCACCACTACCCTGTGCTAACTGTGCCATGCTCCATTCCTAGACAAAGGGAATTTTGTTTTATCTTCTTGCTTTCCGTAACATTTCCATCCGGATAAAAGTTGGGTGTTCTCGACTAACTCCTATGGCATGAACCTAGTGATTCCAGCTCATATTTCCCTCTTTTTGGTTGTATGTCATCATAGTAGGACATTTCCCCCAAAAGAGCTTAAGCAGGAATCCTAAAATAGACTTCCCCCTTCTTCCCACCACCAGACCATACCCTCTCTTACCTCTGGCCCATGGCCCACTGCGCCTATATTGGCTAGGTACAAGTGGATGGTGTCTAAGCCTTGTGCGTGCTCCACTCCCATGTGAGTCCATAGCTTATCTGTCATTCATGCATTTATCATTGCTTGTGAGTTTCTCTGGTCTCGCTGTGCGTTTCTGCTGCTTATTTTTTAACCCTTTGTGGTGTGGATGAGTCTGGGTCTTCATTCTTTGCATCTCATTTCTTCTCAAGGTTAGGTCTTACTTGGGCATGGGCCCTTTCTTCTTCAATTCGGCTCATGTTCCCTTTTATTGCTGGTTTGTGGGCCGACTAATATTTCTACCACACCACTATATTGTTTCTACCATGCATCGCTTAGCTTTGCTTGTTGGGCCTCCTTTAGGCCTACCATGTTTTTTTTTTTTTTTTCCTTACTTAGTTCATGTTGCCCAGTACTTCTACTGGGTTAATTTTCATACAATCTTGGGCTTCCTTGGGCCATATTATTTCTTTGGGCATCCTCAACCTGCTTCATTCCTTTGGGCATCCTTGACCTATTCCATTTTTACATTCTCATAGGTCTTTTGCTAAATCTTTCGGGTTTCCCTGGCCCAATTACCATATCTTTTACTCTTGGGGATTGTTGGTGTTTGCACCAACCCTCTTTACTAATTCCTTTCTTTGGGCTCCTCCGGCCCATCTTTACTTGCTTTCCACTTTTTATGATTCACATGAGCTTACTACTTCCTTCTCTAGAGCTCCCTTGGGCCCATTTGATTTCTTTGGGGCCTTTTTACTATTTTGTGGGCCTTGTACTATTGTTTCTGCCATTTAGGTCTAATGATTTTTCTTACTTTGCTATTTGTTCTTTTTTCACCTTTTGTTATATTGTTGGGCTTCTTCTTGCCATTGGCCCTTTTCTTTTTTTGCCAAAATGGGCCTCAACAACATCAATATCTAATTCCCTTAGTTTTGCAAACGACTCCACTTTGCCTTTTAGAATATGAAGCTCCCTTAGTCTGCAAGGCAGTAAAAAATATAATAAAGCGAATAAGCACATGGAATACATTAACAAAGAATGCTACTGTTAATGTTACAGAAAAGCAATTGGTCTTAGTTTTAGTTAGCTCATGATTTTTTTTTTTTTGTTTGCCCATTAGTTCTGTAGTACGTACCGCATAATGAACAATGGTGCAAAAGTTTGTAGTTGAGTTTCAAGAAAGAGAGCAACCTTGCAATCTCTGCACGTCTCCTTGCTTCATCAGCCATGATGTTAGTGTCCCTGAAAGTATGGCGTTCAGAGAACATCTTGACCTCCACTGACTGAAGGCCATGAAGTGTACGTTGCTCAGCTGCCCATGCAGCTTCACGAGCTCCCTTACCAAAGTCCTTTTGGGTGGTGAATGCCGTCTGGAAAAATAAATCAATTGTAACAAGACCATAGCAAATCACACCACATATATTAATATTAGCATTCAATTTTGAACACAAATATACATAACAAAATAGTTGATTCATGATATGAGAGCGGGTTTGGTTTCTCTCACTTTTTTGTCAAATGCCAGACCCCAGGCTTTCCCACTTAGTGCATATCTAACAGTAAACTTGAGAGGATCAAGCAGCATATATGTTGCAATGTTGAATAGCCATATAACGCCTGTCCAGCGCCAGCCAATCTTACCAATTCCAGCAAATTCCCATGATGCCATGGCAGATATTGCTGTTGCAATCTGTAAAAGTTAAGCATTTCAATGTTAGTTGATAACAGAAGGCTAAGGCTTCTTAAGGATAGAATGTTAGGGAAAAACAACATATTTTTGAAAGGGAAATTTTATTAAAAACTTGAACTATGCAATGGATCTATTTTAATTGAAGATGATCCTGATGCATACTGGGTATGCCTAATTGTTAGGAATATTTTTAATTCACACATACATGCCCAACACAAACAAGATAATAATTTCAAAAAGAAAATGAAGAATAGAAGGATTGGGATGGCATTTCAAATTATAAATTTGTCTGAAATACACATATTGGACACAATATGAAATGATTATGTGTACCTACTACTGGTCACATACCAAAACAGATACATCAACAAAGAAAAGAGAACACAATTGTCGTCCAATGGAAGATCCTAGGACTGCGTTACATTCATAATTGCCATCCAATTAATGCCTAACAAATTAGGGTAGAGATGAAAGATTAGACAATTCGAAAAATTGGGGATTTGACAATTTGGCAAACAGTCGAGGGGATCAATGCCCTGTGGTCCACAAACAACGCTATGAATCACATCAATGAAGGTAGGATAAAAATGGCACATTTGTGATATGTATGAACACCATATTCTTAATCCAGATTATTCAGTAGAAGAATCATTTTGATGCTTAATACTTTTTTTTTAATAATTCGATAGTTGAAGGAGGGGTGATTTGAACTGGCCGTTTTCATTGGAAATGCTAGTTTTGCTACAAGATTCTTGGCATTTTGGTGCTTAATGCTACTAGCAAGAACTAGAGGATCTTATCACTTATCAGTCTATGAAATAATACAGGCAAAGAGTGCTACTAAAGCAACCAAAAAAAAAAAAAAATTGTCCACTAAAGTTACTGGTGACATTAATTGAATTCCACTAAATGAAATTTTAAACCCATTACCAGTTGAGCTACAAGGAAGGCAGCAACAAGAAGAAGACCAGGTCTTTCCGTGAATGACCAGCCCTGGGAGCGAGTCACAAATATTAGAGCCTGGCTAATGGTGCTAACTTGAAGGTACACAGCAGATGCTAGCTTTGCATCCAGATCTTTTGCCTCGAATCTGAGAGATTATGCTGGTTCAAGCTTGTTACATGGAAATGCCTCTCAGAGAGAGAAAGAGACAGACAATCAATAATTATTCCTTCATGAGAAGGTGCAAATTAGTTTCTAGCAAAAGAAAATTGCAAATCAATGGACCTGATTGCTTTTTGCAAATGACCCTTCAAAATACTCTAGGTTATCCTCAAAAAACCAAAGAATAGGCTAGGAAAACAATCAAGCAAGAGATACACTCACCGCAAAGAAATCTGTTTCATAAATCGCCCAGAAAAATATAACAGTCATCAGAGCAAGTTAACTGCCTAAAACAATCCCAGTAGCAAAAATTTCACTAAGCTTCCAACTGTCGGGAAGTGGATACGGCTTGACCCTGTCTTTGGAAATTGTCATGATAGTAGATTTTGTGATCAGGAGCATAAAAGAAGGGAAGTTGAACTTCCAGAATGCAGTGAGTAACATAAACCCCATCTGTTATATAAATTCAGTTGCCAATGAGAAGTGACTATTTTGGTTTGCACATATAAGACTTCCATATAATATAATTCCAGCAACCCTATAACAGAATGGAAACTTACCACTATACGTATGGTTATAGATACCGCATATATCTGGAAAAGGAAAAAAAAAATATGGGCAAAAGTATTTTAGGCCATTGCAGCAACTGAACACAAAATCTATTAATAAATTGCTTCCTTCAAGCATGAAAAAAGTTATCTCTTACTGTGTAATTCTTCATTCTTTGGAAGATAGCACATTTTGTTAAAACAGCACTAATGACTACACTCAACCCTGGTTCTGTTAGAACTATATCAGAAGCGCCAGGAGCTGCATCAGTTGAATCTGCCACAGCTATTCCTATAGCTGCTTTCTTCAATGCAAGGGCATCATTGACTCCATCCCCCGTCATTCCAACTAGGTGTTTTTTAGCTTGTAATCTATTCAAGATCTCAAAGTTGTGCTCTGCACAGAAGCATGAAGTGAGGTATGGTTGATACAAAGTAGATTTACAACGTCAAAAACTGTGATGAACACTATTACCAGGAAAGACACCAGCAAAACCATTGGCTTCCTCAATGAGTTCATCAATCGGGACAGATGAAACCAATTCATCCTTATTTTCACCTAGAAGAGCGGATGAAGGATACATGTTTGTGCCCATCCCAAGCCTTCTACCAGTTTCCTTACCAATTGCAAGTTGGTCACCTGGAAATTATTCCATCAGGGCAGTAAAAAGGAATAACAAAATTTCATCTAAGGGTACTTACTGATCCTGTTAACCATTTGATAACCAATACAACCTCTTGCATCAACAAGTTTAAGAATGTTAGTTCAAGATAAATATGTGAAAACTGAATTAAGGAAGAATTTCAATCATCCATGATAGACACCTGTAATCATTTTAACGCTCACACCAAGATCTAGAACTTTCCTAATTGTTTCAGCACTGTCATGGCGTGGTGGATCAAAGAGGGGGAGCAGACCAACAAACTCCCAGGGTCCGCCAGGACTATCTTTTGTATTAGCAGGTACTTCCTGTAGATAACAGAAATATATTCACAAATTCAACAGATGAACATACTTCTAAGTAGGAAGTTAGAGAAAGCTTAAATAACTTCCGAGCAACACCAAGGGATCGAAGTCCACGCTCTGCAAATTTATCAATGATTGAATGTACCCTCCTTTCAATATCTGACTTGTTCTTTGCAAGGTTGAGAATCTGCAAGTTACACAGATAAAGGTGCCAAACGTTAATGGCTATATATCATATTCAAGTGGTGAGAACTAACATTTCAAAGTGATACATTATGTACCTGTTCTGGTGCACCTTCGCTCACTCGGTGCATTTAACCAGTCCTGTCTATGTATGTAAGTGCTGTCCTCTTGTCAGTTGGATTAAAAGGAAGAAAGTGAACTTCTGTGATTCCAGTCCGTGCCTTAAAATGGATCAACAAGACACTCTCAGATTAAGAGGGCCTTAATGAATCGAATACATGATCAGATTTACTACCAAGTTTCAGTAATAAGGAAGGCAACTCAAGAGTCATGCGATAAAATTCATACTTTCTCCTTCAAAATCGCAAACTCAGTGAGATGGATTAGGCCTAAACAGGTTTATCATTACAAAGATCATTACATTCCCCAAATGCTATGAATATGCACAATTTTTCACTTTACAAAAATAATTGCACTCAGAAAGACTAAGATGAAATGCCAGGACTACCCTGTAAAAAAAAATGATTTTTTTTTTCTTCAAAAATTTTAATTAATATGATCTGATACCTCCTTGGGAACAGCCAGCATTGAAACAATTGCAGCATCTATAGCATCTTGGTTCTCCAATCTTGAAGCTCTTGCAGCCATCAATACAACCATGTCCTTATCAATGCCTTTGGAAAATACCTGTAAATGAAGTAGATGATGTCAAATATCTCACTGATATAAAATTCAATATGGTATCTGGCTTTGGTAAATCTTTAAATTTCAATCTTTGGAAAATATCATAAAGCAGGAGTGTACTGTTTAGCACAGAAACTTCTTTCGTGTAGGATGCTATACAATTCTATGAAATCTTTAAACACGGGGACTGTTGATATGGTCCATAGCTTTAGAGTGCAACATGAAAGCCATCAACATTGGTGACCTTAAGCTATTTCCCATTCGCAACCTACTTATATAATTCATGGTCATGTCAGTCAAGGAAATAATAATAAGAACAGGATTGGAAATACCACCTCTATCATATTTTTGTCCACAGTAAGCTTGTTGAGAGTTAAAGTGCCTGTTTTATCACTGCAGAGCACATCCATCCCGGCCATTTCCTCAATAGCTGTCATTCTCTTTGTTATGGCACCCTGCACAAAATTCCCATTAGTTCATAAGTTTGATTACTGCTTAGATTTTAAGTCAATTGTCTGTTTCATAATTACAATCAAGTGCAGCTTTATAAACCTGCTGAGAAAAGCAATGAGAACCGATGGCCATAGTTACAGAAAGAACTGTTGGCACAGCAATTGGGATGCCACCGATGAGTAGAACGAGAAGGTTATCTATGCCAACACGATATCCACTGTGATGAATGCCATATATGACAGTGATTTCTATTACCATCCCAATGGCAATTGAGCAAATGCAGAAGTTCCCTATTGCAGTTAAGACCTGAATGATCAAGGCAAATGGTAACTCGTTAAATACCCAAACATTGAAAGATTTTCACAGAACAAGTGCAAAACTCTCTCACATTGGTACCTATCATATGAAATTTTTCAGAAATATTACTGAGCTAAACATTCTACCAGCCTTTGAGAAACTAAGTGAGTCTTTCGTCCAGAAAAATATACTGAAAGTACCTGCTGAAAATGTCCAACGTGTGTAATAGTTTCCACAAGATGGGCTGCCTTTCCAAAGAAGGTATGTACTCCAGTTGCAATAACAACTCCTTCGATTTCACCTTGTTTACATGTTGAACCAGAGTATACTCCATCACCAGGATTTTTGGTTACTGGGATTGACTCTCCTGTAAGGGCAGACTGCAAAATTAGAAATCCCACTGGGCAATCTCAGGCAAGTTAGACAGACACTTTTATTTTTTTGGTAAGTTTACACAGGCAACCATTGGGTTTTGAATACACAACCTTAACTCTACCCTTACTTATGAAGAGGTGCCATTTGAGATAAAGTTCATTGGCAAGTCACTAGGAGTGACATGAAATTCCAAGGACCTTTAACATTTACTAGCCAGAATTCAGGAGATATAAAACTCAGTTTAAATTATTGTCTTGGTAATTATTGGTGACATACTGAGGCCAATTCACTTGGAGTGAGTATTCAAAAAAATTAATTACTGACCCTAACACAAATTCAATGATTTTACTTCCTATAATCACTATCAAACTGAATGATCTTTGCAAATGGTTTATTTTTCATGTTTTATTGCTGTCATTTGAGATCTCAAGAAATATTTCATAAATAAACTAATAATTATTATTTTGACAAGGAATAGCATTATAAATGCTGCACATTATGACAGAATTATAACTGGTTGCATTATGTACACCAAAGAAAAAAAATTGAGAATAAGGTCAAAATCCAATCTGGAGTGCAACAGAAAGCTCACCACTGTTGATGAAACTTGTAGGATATGAAGTAAAGGAAAAAAAGAAAGGTGAGGGGGGGGGGGGGGGGGGATGGGGGGGGGGGAAGAAGCAGGATAATATTCTAAACAAGTAAACAACCACTTTTTTTAAACTATTAATAAAACAAGTGACAAAACAGCACCTAGCATTCTTCCAAATCTTACTTGGTGTGTCCCCATTGGTTCACATTTACTATATGATTCATGATCACGCTTCCTCATACCTAGACAGTAGAGAAAGTCCTACATATACTTAGTTGTCTACTGGCCTAAACTCTTTGAAAGTTCATTTGAAAGACAAGGTTAATGTGTAACTGTGTAAGCCTCTCGATTGGCAAGTCAAATGGAATAAGGACACAAGGATATCAGGACCAAGGGCAACGATGCATGTTTATATATATGCAACTCATCCAGTTGTACACCAAAGTATAACTCAACATGCGGACTGCTTACAAAATTAAAGATTAGCATTATGATCATTTTGAAAAATACAGTCATACACATAGTACCAAAATTCATATAATTTTTTATGTTGCCCCTTCACTTTTTGTATTCTATTCTAAATTTCTGAACAGTTCCAATTTGGTCTCAACCTCTCAGGTGGCCAGCAACCTCTTATATCAATTCATATTGCAGTACACTTATCTTACAAGAATAAATAAATGATCATGCAGTAATGGTTCATAATATCTATCAGATTTGTGAACATTAAACAATTTCACAGTTTCAACAACTTTCTACCTGATCAATTTTCAGAGGATCTCCTTCAAGCAAACGAGCATCAGCAAGAACAATGTCTCCTAGTTTAATGCTGATAATATCTCCAGGAACTAACACAGATGCATCTTCCTTGCCCCATTTCCCATCACGAAGAACCTGTTAAGAACAATCAGATATTACAGGAGGCAACCAAAAAAAGTTTTGAATTAGGAGGGAAAGTTAGAAAATATCAAGTGTTAGAAAAGTGAAGTGCAAGGAAGAAGAAGTTTATCCAAAATTAGTAGCAATTTACACCTTTGCTTTTGGAGCAAGTCTAGGCATTAGGGCTGCAGCTGCATTGCCAGCATTATTTTCCTCTATAAAGCTTATGGTAGAATTGATAATAAGCAGTGTCAGAATGCCGACGAAATCATATACATCTAAATCTTTCCCCTGAAAACGATTGCTTTTAAAAGTCAGTCAGGAAATTAATTATGCCAATGGTCTCAAAGCAACCACATGTCCTGAAATATATTTCCATCATAAAAGAAAAGAGAAGTTCCCATGGGCCTTTTTTCCACAAGATGAAAGAAGTTATAAAAAGACCCTTTTTTCTTCGAGTTTGCTGTGGCCAAACACCTCCAACCGCTTTTGAACCTCATCAGAGTTCAGGCCCTCTCTTGTACATTTCAAATGCTCACAAACTTCTTCAATAGGGATGTTCTCCTGCCACAAACGTATTTCAGTTCACAAAATAATCAAATCTGCCATTGCCTTGAAAGAACACTATATAAACAGATTAGTAAAATATTTTGGGTATGAAATGTATCCAACTGATATGTACTTTTGTAGGGAAATTATCTTGACAACTCTCTTTGTAATATTACAATAATAATAAGACCAAGACTTTGGTACATTTGATTTATCTTAAGAAGGCAGGAAGTTAATAGTTCAATAATATTTACTAGGTCTATAGTTTCCTTGCTAATAGCTTCAAGGGCGATTGTTCTCTTGTCCATTTTAACTCGCTCTTTGGTTTGGCCCCAAGGCCCCCAACAACGCAAATGTAGATAATCTGCAAGTTCAGAAATTTGCTATCAACCAACTTATGATGCAAAAATTAACCCACAGAGAAAGAGAGACCTGCACTTTATATTTTTATTTTTGGATAAATAGTTCAGTCCTTTAGCATTTTGAGGGCACAGCTTCATATATACACGTCTAAAATATCCCATTTACAAGGTTGGTGACCAAGAAAAATGAAAGCAAGAGAAACATGAAGCTTTGTTGATTGAATGTTCCCTTCTTCCTTTAGTAACTTACGTAAATAGAAATTCTAACACGACTGCTTTCAATACTATCAAATATATATATATACACTAAAGTGTGTGAGTTAAAAAAGTTACAGCACAAATCAATTCCATCTATAAGCTCATTGAAGGTTCTTGAAAAACAAAACAAAAAGAATTAAATAAAGAAAGCATAACTCAAACAACTGTAAGGCAACATAACTGTACTCAACCAAATGTTACCAAATACTGGAATTTCTGACAAGATTATTAGAATTTTACTTGATAAGCCATATATAATATATACCTAAGGAAATAACTCAGATACTGCGTGCGTTTGTTTTAGTTTTTAGAAGCTGAAACGCTCTTTTTGAAACCAAAAAAAATAATATGTGCGTTTGGTAAGGTTTTAAAAGTTGTTTTTTTTTCTAAAAATCTGCGTTTTGAAATGTGAAGGAATAGCACTTTCACAATGGACAACTCTAAAGAGACTTTTGTAAAAGCTAATTTGCGTTTCATAAAATATTACTGCCGGAGGCAATATTCAATTACCAAATTGCCCAGATATTTTATTGAAAACTCAATTTTACCCTTTGATAAATTAAATGAAAACACATCTTTGGAGCTCACCTCATGTTAGATTCCTCTCATCTCTCTGCTCTGCTACAGAAGAAGCCTCTCTGTGATGCTACAATCCTCTCTGTGCTACTACAGGTAAAAGTCTTCAATCCTCTCTGTGCTGCAACAGGTAAAAGTCTTTTGCTTCTTCTTCTTTTGCTGCTTCTTCCCCCTCTCTATATATATATTTTTAAATTTTTATTTATAACTATATCTGATTTGAGAAAAACATTTTGAAGGTAGAGTTTTTGATCAACAAAACACCAAGCAATATTGATTTGCTACCAAAAACAACCAGGTACCACTAGAGATTCTGAAATATTTTTCGAAAAATTTTCAGATCTATGCATGCTTTATTTGTTCTTATTAATGATCTATTTGTTCTCTTTTGGATACTGAAAAAATTTGTGGGTACATACTTCGTATTTTTTTTTTTTCTTTTGTGGGTATATGCTCTGTCTTTAAATGCTCTATATATTTCCATGTTCAAGTACCTTTTAATTTATGACAAAAAATCATCCAACCCCCTTTCTCTGTTCAAGTCACTCTGGATTGAGATCTGATTTTTTAAGATTAAGCATGATTTGAGTCTTCTTTGAAACTGGGTATTTTAGTTGAACCCATTTTAGATATGCATCAAATAAAAGCACCCTCGAGGGAAAAATCCAAAGAAAATTGTTGTAGTATTGTTAAAGTGTGTTTGAAGAAAAAGAAGGAACTGGCCATATATATAACACGCATATGATAAGAGACAAAGCTGCTTAGTAGGCACAAGAAGCCAGTAGGAGAGAGACACGTGTGCAAAACCACCATGTTTTCGTATATATGCATGAAAATCGACGTGCCACCATTGATTACTATCAAATTGCTTTTATATAGTATTTTTTGCCCAAAATAGAATAAGGTCCAATGAGCGTCCTATTGTGCTCACCATAAGCCTTTCTAAATCTCAATTCATCCACCACCTTTCAACTTTTGTAGCATATCATATAGTCTATAACTTTATATGTTTTTTTATGTTCTATCAACATAGCCAAAGGATATTTGGTCCGTGCTTGTACTACCATATCATTTATTATAATTTTTGTCATAACTTGATGAAATTGACCGTAAATAAGTAATAAATAATCATTTTCACATAAATTCATCACTTTTTTAATAACCTCAAAATTTTGATAAAAATTGTAACTCAAAAGTTACATCTAAAGCATATAGTTTATATATTTCGCTTCTCTCCTATCAACATAGCCAAAGCGTATTTGTTTGTTTTCTTAAAAATATAAATAAAAAAGAGCAGATTTGTTTGTCCACCTCACTATTTGTAATAATATCCAATTAGAAGTTAGAAACCCGTGCCTGATAGAAAGTACAGCTTGAAGAGGTAAAATTATAAATTTGTTAGCATTATTATTAATGTATTTATTACTCATGAAAGGGTCCTGAATGTCATGACGATAATTTTATATATGTTTAGAGCATCTCCAACTTTTTTTCTTTTTTCTTTTTTCTTTTTTTTTAAGTTGACAAATAGTTTAGATGAGAAAATTTCTGGCTGACGTTATAAGTATCTTATTGTCCTTACCAAACTTCAGAGGTTGGGATAATTACGTGTCTAGATTTAAAACTCGATCTAGTAATATGACCTTTTGCATTAGTTACACAGTTTTGTTGGAAATTTCACAAGATGATGTGAACATTTATAATTAAATTTCAATTTATGGTGTTCATTATATAAAATTTCACTTTTTTTCTTCTTATACAATAAAATTCAAATTTATAGTGTTCATTTTATGATGATTATTGTAAAGTTCATATTTTTAGGTTGCCAAACCGTGATCAAATGTAATTCAATTATAGTGTTTTTGGTAAGTTTTGAGTGTATAAAATGTGTATTCTTAGTCCAAGACAAAGACTCAAGTTCAGATCAAAAAATAATTAATCAAATTCAGAGCAGGAAAACAAGTTTCAATCAGTTCGACACTTGGCTCAACTGATCGAGATTGCAATATCAGCAAAAATTTGAAACACGAAAAAGCTCATAACTTGTTCGTTTCAAGCCCGATTCATGATCCATCTGTTATGCTATTTAAAGGACATCATAAGCTATAAATAGGGAGGCTTTTCAGAGAGAGAAATCACCATATGTGTAGCTAGGGTTCATATAACCAAGTTTCTCTCAATCTCAGCATACTAGAGACTTTCAAAGTAGATCTGAGCCTCCATCTATTCAACCAGTGAGAGTTCTAGAGCACATGCAAAAAGATCAACACAATATTATTGCTACCATAGTGCAAATCTTGCATGAAGCCATAGAGAAATCAATTAACCACAGTTGCTGATCTAAAACCTTTGAGTGGAGATCTCAAAGTCACAAACTAGAGAATTTGTGTGCAACAGTTTCATGGTAAAAGAGTTTGTGGATTCGAAACTGCGTGTTATCACGTGAGTAAGTACTGCATGAGGTAGTAATAGATTTAGAGTTAAGTCTATTGTACAAATTTCTATTCTATTAGTGAAATGTTGCCTAGAGAATTGTTTAGGTTAATTCATTCCCAAGTTTTTTACTTTAAAATTACAATTTCAAAAGTTTTCCTGCATCATCACTCTTGGTGTTCATGTAATTTGTGAATGTGTGATGTTTGTTTAAATCAAATCTATCACATAATTAATCTAATTATTTATTTGGTTAAAAATCAATTAAATATGAGACAATTGGGGTCTAAAATCTTCACAATTATTCTTTATCATCCGGCCAAAATATTACTTTATTTTTTATGTAAGCGAAATTCATACCCTAAATTTTTTATTTCACGACAATTGTCCGATAATTATTTCCCAACTTTAACAATAAAGGTACCAATATCTAGCTAAATATACGCTTTTGTTAACTGGTCAATGGAGAAAATCATATACCCTCAGTTTCTAATTCTGGTTCTTTAGTCCAAAGTTCAATGAATTTCACCTATAACAAGGAAAAGACTGAATCACATATGCCATTGTCGTCGAGAGTATTGGCACGAATTAAGTTCTACATTAATTTTAACTTGTCCTCAATTAAACATTTTTTTTTTTTTTGGAAGAAGAAATTAAAAAATTGACAAGAGGCCAAGTCCGTACCCTTTATCTTCCCCAAAAACTCCGTACTCTTTTTTTTTATTTTTAAAAACACATATTAAGGGATGAATCTATTTCCTTGCTGGCTAAATGTGGCCTCATTGTCATTTATTAAAAAAAGATCAATTGGCTGGATGTAAAAAAGGGGCAAGATCCGAGCACTTGTCCTCATGGTTGCTGACAAGTGCATGGATCCAGGTCCAAAGTGAGGTTAGAGTATTTTTTTTAAGCTAAATAAAAAAGAGGTTTTTAATATAGACTTATTTATCTTATATCACATGACGGTAAAGGTAATACCACATACACCATAGATTAATTTTAATTATACTTGATTTGACGACAATAGAATTTGTACTTTAGTACAAAAATGTACTTACCCTTGTATTGTTTTTGTTTTATTTTTATTTTATCTTGGACGTTTTTAGGGTGCTTGTATGACTTGCACTTATAAGTTCTTTTTCTTCTTGTTGTACTCTCATTCTTCAAATTACTTAAAGAACTTGCTGAAAAAGTAACTAAATTTTATTAAAGATCTCTGGACAGTTAACAAAGACACCACACCCTCTCTCTGGTTAGAATTAGAATAGTATGCTTGTAGTTACTACAATTTTATATAAAAATAGTTTTAACTTCTTCCTTTTTTTTTCTTTTTTCTTTTTTTTTTCTTTTTTTTTTGTGGCTAAATAATGATGTTTTATTGATAAAGGAGAAAGAAGAGGACCCATCTTCATCTTAGGGAAGACTGGATTAGTGAATTTGATTTCTAATGTAAATAGGACATTAATTCGAGCTAGATGTAAGTGCCATAAGTTTACAAAAATTTTAACTGGTCCAATTAAAACATGTCAAATCATTTTTAAGTACAAGTCAACAAATAAAAGTATTATTAATATTTATAAAATTAAAAAAAAAAATGATTCTCCAATATTTCTTCTCTCTCTCTCTCTCCCTCTCTCTCTCTCTCTCTCTCTCTCTCTCTCTCTCTCTCTCTCTCTCTCTCTCTCTCTCTTTTTTATGTATAAAAAAAGATTGCCTAATAAGATCGAATTGTGAAACTACAAACTGAGAGCATTGTAGATTGCTATTGAGGTTTTGATTATTAATACTCCTTTCAGTAAAATGATAGGAGTACTCTATCGAATAAAGTAAGGGCATTGCCCTTTTCTTTTAGGTCTTATATTAGATTTTTTCCAGTCAAAAAGATTGATATTATATTTGGATTTGGTTCAAAGGAGAGACCATTCAGCAAAGTCTTTGGTGACTGAGCTAAAAAAGTGAAGGGAAAAGTTGTAATCATGATAAATAATGATACAACGTACTGTCAGTCAAAACTTTATAGATTAGCACGGACGAAATGGGTAATTACCCATAATTAGCCAACTATATAGTTAGTTGGCCCAATTTGCAAACAATATAAATTAGTAACATCTCGAGTTTTAGAGACTCGAATTTTGCGCTCAGACCTTGACTTTTTGAGGCTCGGTTTCTGCTGTTTGACGTGACGTGATTCCACGTGGCATCCACATAAAACTCGAGTTTCTGAAACTCGAGGTCCACGTAGACGCCATTTGGCGTTGACGTGGTCGTCCACGTGGTAAATTAACGCTACCTGGCTCTGATCTGTCGGTCCACATGGACCTCGACTCTCTGAAAGTCGATTTTTAATTGGGCATTTTCAAATTAAACGCCTCTCTCATAGTCACTCTCCACTCTCCACTCTCACTCACCTCTCTCGTCTTCTCTCACTCACCCTTTCTCAGTCGCACACCTCACTCAGCCTCACCTCAGCCTCTCTCAGTCGCACACCACACCTCACCTCAGCCTCTCTCTCTCTCTCGCTCACTTACACAGCCCAACCTCTCTGGCCCCAGTTTGACGCACACTCTTTAATCTCACTCAACGTTCTCTCTCTCCGGTGACCTCACTTCCGGCGCCGATCTGCGTTGTCTTCAGCCTTTTCAATCTTCTCTCTCTATCGAGGTTAGTAATTTTCTTTGCTTAATGTGGGTTTTTACTATTGCCTACAACCTGTCTGTTGAAATGCTTCAATGGGTTTTCAATACATTCTTGTCAATAGCTATACCAAAACTTTCTCTTTGGAACTATTGGAGCGTCCTTAATTATTTCATATGATCAAACAGTTTTTTTTTCCTCAACCTTTGTGTATGTTTCTCTTCTCATGAAATTGATCATAATTTATTAAAATTGTTTGTTTTATATGATTCTTCTGTAAACATCTAAAACACTTGTCCATTCACTTTGAGATATGTGAACTTTCTTTTCTTTCCCTCACCGTCTTCTTTTATTTCTTTTATTGCTTTCTGTTTTTTGTGAAAGTTGCTTACTGATGATTTTTGTGAATGGGTATGGCCTCACCGATGATTTTCATTTTCATTTTAATTTAATTTGATTTATTTATTTTTGTTGTTGATTTATTGTGAAAACGCTGAATTTCAAGAATATTATGATAAATCTCAATTTGAAGAATTTGACTGAAAAATACGTTATTGTCTCTCCTTTGGCTTTGGAGCAGTTTTAGCTGGACTGGATTGGATTGGATTGGATGGAGCAGGTTAGTCCGTCACCAGATATAATTTTCTGTTTTTTTTTTTTCATTATTTGTAGTTCTTTAGATTGTAATTTTGTTTGTGAATGCTGAATCTTTACTATTTGGTTGCCGAGAAACCGGGGGAAATCAAATAAACTTTGGTTGACAAATTTTTTTCCTATTTTGGTTTCTATATTGAATTTGTAATAGAAGTGTTAAAAAAGATCGAAGCTTTATTCTTTTTTGAGTTTGAATTGGTTTGTGGGTTTGATGATTTTTTTTTTTTTTTTTTGGGTTTTGTTTTTGCGCTGTGTTCTGAAGTTTATTGCATTGGGGATAACAATGCTCTTGGTTAAGCTTATTGGGCTTTGTTCTGAAGTTTATTGCACTTTGTATCTTGCATATATGTTAAGCTTATTTGCAATTGGATATTAATTTATACAACCATTTGAAAATCTCAGCATGCCATATATATTATTGCTAATTTTACTTCAAGATAGCTTGGGAATGAGTTAGTTTAGACCCCATCTTCCTTATTTTGCATTATGCACATAATCACAAACTCAATTAACCTAGTTGTCAATTACACAACCCCAATGTGTACTTAAACGCCACATGTCACATCAATTACATGTTTTTGGTTATTTAGGAAGTGGCTCATTTTCTTGAAACCTTGTTTTATTTAGGAAGCTTGTTTTTCATCAATTACATCTGTTGCATCTCCACATTGATGTTGTTGCATTGGAATTTATTCTAAAAAAATCTCATTTATTTCTCTCTTTCTTCCATTATTTTTCATGGCAAAAAAGTGACGATAGAGTGGCTGTCATGGGCTACATCGTACGGCTGGACACCACCATACCCTTCCGGACTTAGCCCATCACAACCGGCTTCCGTTAGAGCCAAAAACGATCAAACGTCCCAGACGTTTTCAGATTCGGAGATAGAGATCGGCGCTATTCCGGCGAAAGGTACCCATCAATTATCTGTGTTCATTCTTCCCCTTTTGGTCCTTTGGTCCTTTGTTGTGAAAATTTTCTTGTTCTTCATGTTAATGAGTCTGGTAATTGAAGTTTTGGTCTTGTTTTGCTATCTAAAAAAAAGTATTCTTAATATTGCAATGACAACAAGTATATCAAATCTAGGTATGCTTTGAGCATAGTCGGAGGTATTCTTGGACAATGCTGAAGAAAATGATTAGAGAGAGCAAAGAAAAAAATGAGATTGTGAGGAACATGGAAATATAAGAGTGCTTAGGTTTAATTGTTATATTTCAATACAAAAGTTTCACAGTTGGCCTCAATTTGCAAGTTATAAAATTAATCCCTTAATTTTATTGATTAGTTGTTACTTTGAAGTTAAAATTCAATTTATCCCTTAATTTTACTTCCATTATCAAATTAATCCTTAAGATTTAACTATAATCAATTTTGTTCCCCACTTTTGTCAAAATGAGCTAATTTGATCCTTTTGCTCAAACATTCTAACAAATGAAGTCATTTAATCATTTTTTTTAAAGTTAAAAATAAATATGCCAAATTTTCTATTAGATGATATTATTTGGCTGTATGCACTCTTGCATTCCTTCGGATCCAATTGTGATACATAACCGCATGCCAAATATAGTAGTTGTTAACTGGTCAATGGAGAAAATCATATACCCTCAGTTTCTAATTCTGGTTCTTTAGTCCAAAGTTCAATGAATTTCACCTATAACAAGGAAAAGACTGAATCACGTATGCCATTGTCGTGAGAGTATTGGCACGAACTAAGTTCTACATTAATTTTAACTTGTCCTCAATTAAACAATTTTTTTTTTTTGGAAGAAGAAATTAAAAAATTGACAAGAGGCCAAGTCCGTACCCTTATCTTCCCAAAAACTCCTACTGTTTTTTTTTTTTTTTAAACACATATTAAGGGATGAATCTATTTCCTTGCTGGCTAAATGTGGCCTCATTGTCATTTATTAAAAAAAGATCAATTGGCTGGATGTAAAAAAGGGGCAAGATCCGAGCACTTGTCCTTATGGTTGTTGACAAGTGCATGGATCCAGGTCCAAAGTGAGGTTAGAGGATTTTTTTTTTTTTAGCTAAATAAAAAAGAGGTTTTTAATATAGACTTATTTATCTTATATCACATGACGTAAAGGTAATACCACATACACCATAGATTAATTTTAATTATACTTGATTTGACGACAATAGAATTTGTACTTTAGTACAAAAATGTACTTACCCTTGTATTGTTTTTGTTTTATTTTTATTTTATCTTGGACGTTTTTAGGGTGCTTGTATGACTTTCACTTATAAGTTCTTTTTCTTCTTGTTGTACTCTCATTCTTCAAATTACTTAAAGAACTTGCTGAAAAAGTATATAGGAGTATGGTTTTGTCATGATATATGGTGTGGGAATTGTCCTCTAAAGGATTTTTACCCTAAGTTCGCATGCTCAGTTGACAAAAAATGCATTAATTATTTCACTCTTGGATAGCCTGTTGGATAGGGAGGGTTGGAGTTGGGAGTGTGAGATTCCCAATGGTTTTCATGATTGGGAATGGAGCCTGTGAATTCTTTCCTATATCTTTTATACTTAAATACCCCTAGGGGGGAGGGGTGTGACAAATGAGATGAAGATTGGAAGGGAGTGATGCTTTTGATGTTTACTATTAATATGAGGCTATCCAAGGTGCCACTACTAATTCTTTTCCTTGGAAAAGTATTTGGTGTGTTAAGGCCCCAAAGAGGGTTTTACCAATAATTAATTAAAATTAACAAACAAAACAAAACAGAAAGGCCCCAAAAAGGGTCTCATTCTTTGATAGGATANCTCTCTCTCTCTCTCTCTCTCTCTCTCTCTCTCTCTCTCTCATGGCCAGCTCATGTTGAGATTTGGGTGTGGATTTTTTCAACCTAGAGGGTGTAGAGTTTTGGGGGCTTTGAGTGATGATCGGGATTTTAATTGGGTAGTTGTCAATAAAATAAATCATTCTAAGCTAAGATGTCATTTAACAATCACTTAAGTAACAGACTTGAATGGAAGAACTCAAATCAAAACACTATTAGGTTAGCAACAAAAATTCAATTGTTTAAACATGAGAACAAAATCAAAATGACCCTAAACTTAAAGGTTACAATTTGCAGTTGGCCTTCTTATTGTTTTGCTTGGATTTTCTAGGCATTTTAAAATGTGATATTTGTATAGATCTAGTTTGATTTTTTTGATAATCAGATCTAGTTTGATTATGGCTTCTATACTAGTTTCTTTTCTTTTCTTTTGTTGGGCCCAAGTATATATATTATATTGATCTAATTGAAAATGTGTGTATATAACTATATATATATATATATATATGGCTTGTAGATCTAATTGAAATGCAAACAAAACCAATATGTTAGGTTGGATGCAAAATTTCACCCCAACCCTGCTAAATTAAACCGATCTTAACCCTAATTTATGTCCATTCATTAAAATTAAATGAATTTAACTTTGATCGTGCATCTATGCCTATTCATATCTTGTAAGATTTTTTTTTTTTTTAAATGTTTATACTGTATTTCAGGTTATTAAATTGTTAGTTCTAGAACAAACCAAAGGACTTTTTAGGTATATATTTCTTTGAGAGAGAAAGAGAGTCCTTCACAGCTTTACCATGAGTTCTTAACCCTTTTATATGTTGTATATATAGGTATATACAAGAATAGGTTGTAATAATGATGGTTGAGTTTGGAGAATATGATTTCATAAAGCAAAAATTCAATTTCTGGAATTTTTTAGAAATTTCTGGTGACTATTGAGAAAGATTGAAGAGGTTTCAATCTTTGTTAACCGCTTTATGAAAAAGTAACTAACTCTCCACACATGCCTTTTCATGAAACATAACGAGTTTCAATCTTTGTTAACCGTTTTATGAAAAAGTAACTAACTCTCCATACATGCATTTTCATGAAATAGGCTTATGTTCACTTAAATAAATAACTAACTCTCTATACGTGCCTTTTTATAAAACATAACCCTATGGGTATAAATAAAGGCTTATTTTCTCTTGAAAAATGAACTTCAAAAAAAAATCAAAAGTTGGAGAGAAACACAAGAAATCCTGTGGTTATTCTCCAAAATTGCTATTTGTAGAACCCAACATCTTGGTCGTATCCTGGAGACAAATTTGCGATAACCCTTTAGCAACAAAAATGTGGAGGGCAAATATTGTCTAAGGAAAATAATATAGTGCCTCCAAGTTATCTTTTTTTTTTTTTTTTATCTTTTCTATTTATCTTGTTCTTTTATTATTACTTTATGTAATATTCCCAATGTTATAGGGCTTTTCAGGCCCCTTTGTAGTTCTCTCACTGCCCTTGGTGGCGTTTCTCTTCATCTCTACATTAATGGGTATCACACCAGGCTAGATCCATTAAAGCCCTTGGAGGGAGTTTCTAGCCCAAATTTGACTCAACCTATTGGATATTTGGATCTTTACATGGGTTTTCCTCCTATTCGGCTCAAGCCCCATTATCTTCTTGGTGGGGTGGGATTTCTCTTCTAGATTTGGTTTTGCTGTGTCTTTTGAGTGGGTCGGATTGTAGTGTTCTTGGAAAGCATAAAAATGTCCATCAGCTCGTATTGGTTTTCTCATAGGAATGTTTGCAAAGATAGTATGGGTTTTTTTCAAAAGATTTTGGATTGGTCTTGGTTATAATTTTTCTCATAGTCTAGTTCCTGTTCCTCCCAACATAGACTCTGGTATTTTTCTTCGTTTTTTCTTGTAATTATTTCTTAATTAGCAATAAAATTCTGCCACTTTCTCTTAAAAATTAGTTCCAAGGAAAGACAACATTTTAAGTTTTAACTGTCAGAAATTATCACACCATGCAACAAGTAGATTATTTTAAATAAACTTGTACTTCACTAAAAGTAGAACAAAAAGTAGAAGACAAACCAATCTCCATTGATAAAAATACAGAAACAAAACAAACAAAAACAGAAACAAAAACTTAAATAAAATATATTTGGGAGATATAAACACCTCATAAATATCTATTTGCTTTGCTCATTCCTCAATATAAATCAAATTCCACACAAACGTCTGCAGAAAGGAGTGGCCTGTTGATCTCTTCACTACACGCCTCAACTAACAAATCGTACCCAACAATTTTTTTAGTGACGTTTAACATGTTTAGAGTTCAGTTTCTTTTGAAGATCGCCTATCATTTTGTCCTGCGTAATGATTTGAAAATCCCTTTTGCTCAATTCTTGCTTCAACCTTTCAATCTCTTTCAGATGATCACAACAGTGATCTGAATCTGCCACCTCCCCTTTGCTCAGCTCTTGCTTCAATCCTTCTCTCTCTTCCGAGTGATCACAACACTGATTTGCAGAGTCCTCTTCAGTCTTTTGATTGGTCTTCAGTTTCTTGGATGCACCTGAGATCTCCTCATCTTGGAAAGCTCTCTTGGATGATATTTGGCCATGGGAATCATCATTTGCCATTTTTCGGACATAAAAACTAACTAATATACCTGTGGTGAGCTTATGTTTGACAAGTTTCTGTGGCCGTCCCCACGAATCCTAACATAGTACAGGATAACAAGACATGTTTTACCAGACAGTCAGCCATGTATCCAAAAAATAGGCTTCTCTCTCTAGCATAAATGCACAAGCATGAAATCCTTAAAGAGTGCATTAATTTGGGATCTTATGGCAGGGAACTAAAAATGCTGTAAGTGCCTAAATAGACAATGAATTGCCTCTTCATGATAATAATCTTATCATTTTATGTAACGAGAATAAACGTTAAATCTTACTATAACAGAAAATCAAGTTCTCAAAGTTTTAAACAGGAGCAGATGGACTACGAAGTCACTGTCTGTTCAAGGGACTCAGGAGTGTTAACTTAGGAAGGAGTATTAGAGCAGTATGGGATTTTTTTTTTCAGGATATATCGCAGTGGGGGAAGGCATATATAGGAGTATGGTTTTGTCATGATATATGGTGTGGGAATTGTCCTCTAAAGGATTTTTACCCTAAGTTCGCATGAAGCAGCTTAAGAGTTTTTACGTGTGATAATCTTATCAAGAGAGGTTTCTTGTCAGCTGGTTGGTGTTGCATGTGTTGGTGCGATGGAGAGACAATGGATCATTTGTTGATCCATTGTGATGTTGCATATGTTTTATGAAGCAGAGTCTTTCGAACTTTTGGGATTGGGTAGTTACCAAGGAGGGTCGAAGATCTTTTATTTGAGCGGAGGAATTGGTTTGGGAAGCATTCATCATAGATTTGGAACCTTGACCTGTTATGTGTGATGTAGCGGTTGTGGACAGAGTGAAATATTTGCATTTTTGAAGATATAGAAAGATCAAAGGCTCTATGGGAGTCAACGTTGTTCTGTGGTCTCGGGTGTGGGGTCTTACAAATAGCAATTCCCTTTTAGAGTTCAAAGAATCTTTAGACTTCTGTGCATAATTCAATTGTTATCATTTCAGTTTACTTTGTGTTCATCATTGCGAGCATGAAGTAATCTATTTTTTCAATAAAATCCCATTACTTATCATTTATAAAAAATAAAATAAAAACATATGATAGGGATGCCAGGCAGGTAAACTATAGTAAGTTGAAAAAGATCACAGTATATACCTTTTCTTGGCTGCCTTTGACTTTTTCATATGCTTGATGTGCCTCTTGTGAATTCTTAAAGATGAGAAACAGTTGAAGACTTATCTTCTTGCATCTTTTTAGATGGCTGCCAGAAAAGCATACACCACATTAGAACCTTACAAGTAGAAGGGGGGAGAGTGGATACACAAACATGGCCAAGGAGTGGAGTGGGGTAGATCCTAGTTACGAACTTACCAAACATCCCTTAAACTCTTGGAATAATCGGTAATTTACCACGGTATTAGATTTAAAAACCATATAATCAAATGTGTTGGCCCCATTTATTAAGGGGGAGATGGGTTCACACGTGAGGGTTAGGATAATCGGTAATCAAAATATAACCATGTTTTGTAACACAAAAATTTCAAAGGCTGAAATTATGAAGGGATGTCCAATGTTTACTCCAGTATCAAACTAGTGGCCCTGTTATAGACTGAAATGATATTTTGAATTCTGATTAAAACTAAATTACTACTAACCTCTTTAAAGTGGCATCCAAGTCAAACTCTTCTTTATAGTTGAAAGCCTCGTCAAACTTGAATTTATTCTTCAGCAAATCAACCTTGAAACAGAAAAGGATAAAATAGAAAACCAAAAGAAAACCGAAAACTGTTGGTTAGTGAGGCTGCCCATTCTGGTCAGGCTTGCCAACTCCAAAATAAGATTTAAAATTGCCAAGTGAGCAATCAGCAAGAGAGATCAATATCTTTTATGGGTTGTGGAAATGGACAAGGGTGACTTATGACCTGAACACTTTTTCTTTGGCATGGTGACTTACCATATTTAAACAGAGTGTGCCGGACAGGTATGTTAATATTGTTAAACATATAAATTTATACTTGTTACAATGTCTGTTTGCATGCTTAAAAATCATCAACAGCAAAACAATTTTCAAATTAATAACCATATATACTTACTATAAAAAAAAAAAATTACAATTTAATAGTTCTGTGCTTATCTTAGGTAAAGAAAATAGAATTTCTACAAGAAAAATGAGTTTTAGAGTTGACTAAACAAAAGTGTCCTGATTACTTTTGTTAAACATGCCAAGAGTTTTTTTTTCCTTATGTTTTATTTTTAATTTTTGGCTGCATGCGGACATGGGGAATTATGTATGAAAAATTCTTACTACTGACAGTTAAAAAGAATTTGTCCCGTTTGATTATAATGTATAAATAGGTACTAAGGCTTAGAAAATTTTGTATATAATGTCCCACTTGCAACTTGCTACAAGAATCCATAGTAATTAAGCTTTCTTTTGGATATAAAACTAACCACTTGATTATAATGTATAAAGAAGTACTAAGGATTATAAAATTTTGTATTCTTGTTTTAATTGTACTAAGAATTTTGAAAGCTATTGTGGGTAGCCTACTTCAAATAATAGGATTTTACAAGATTATCTCATGAAGGGAGATCAAGCAAGAAAAAGGTGTGTATCACTAGTCACATATAGCACCCATTTTCTCATAATATCAATATTTAATTATTATACCAGAGAAACGGGTTGTGTTAAAGTGGATCATTTTGTGTCAATATGAATAAATAACTATGTCTAATAGTGTCAGTTGTGGGTTGACCCGAACTTTTAAGGCTATATCATAATCCTCAAAAATCCATGTTAGGTTCATTTCATGTTCACAGGTTGTGTCAAAAATTGCCATCCCTAGGTGAGTGGTAAGATTGAATAGAACATGCAATTATGTAATTGATGGTTAGCTAAAGTTATTAGAAGGTATGCCATTATTTAATTATGTAAAAGAAGTGATGCATCCTCACCAAACCGGGCTTCAAGTTGTCAATGGATTCCATGTCATCATTTTCTGTAATGGACTTCTTCATAAGGTTCCGGATGTCGGGATCACATGACAGGTAGAGATTCTTCACCACAATCCCATTTCAACCTTCTGGGACCTTCAATCTTATGGTACCATTGGTACTCATGTACATGTCTGATTCTTTAGGGAAACCAGACACGTAGTCCTTTAGGATCACTTGCTTGTTTCTCACTTGCTCATCATCACCATCATTTGCCATTGCTAACAAATTAAGCTCCTACTACTACTATCTCTTAAGAGTTAAATATAGAGAGAGAAAACTATGAGATAATTAGACAAGATTGGTTTGAAATCAAATCAATGTGTGGTTGGTTTAACGCAACAACATTTGGGGTTGTTTTATAGTAGGAAAAAATTAGTGATGTCAAGGACTGAAGGATAAGGAAAAGTTTTTATTTTTTAGTGATGTGTGCGAATGCGTCAGACAATATTGCATTCACACTCTTTTGTAGTATGTTTACATTGTCAATCTCTATCAACTTTGGCCAAAGAATAGTCATTAAATGAGTACCTTCTAGTTTCTACGATTATACATTTTTCAAACTTATTGACAACGTTTATTGGTGGTTTATATGCTTAAATTTCCATGGCTTGGTGGGAAGGTGTTGGTCAAACTCGTCTTCTTATTGCTCCTGCTAATTAGTTCCTTCCTTCACCACTGGATTCTGTGGCCTCGTATTTTGTTTACTAATTGTTCTAAATATATTCAAAAGTAAATATAGAAATTTTATGTGCTTTGTTTTTTTTTTTTTTTTTTTTTTTTTTGTTTACATTCGCCTAAAGTCCCTTAATACATTGAGTTGAACCTGTTGTCCTGGTTCCAAAATTCAAAGCCACCCTACTTGGTAGCACATGGCTGAAGCCTAAAGGTCTCAATAAGGCAATAAGCACCTTTGAATGAATATTTGGGTCAATACCATTATCCATATTACAGTGGTGAGCTTTTGCCAAATGGAACACTTGCAACCATAGGCCAGTTGATGCATTAAATCCAGTTTATAGAAAAATATTAATACATGAAAATGTTGATGTTTAATATAAATAATAAAAAATGGAACTAAAAATATTATTTTTAATAATTTCATTGCTAGATTAGTTATTATTATAACGGTTCACTAAAATAAACAAATAATTATACTATTTATAAAAAGTGTTGAATTTTAGTTAAGTTAAAATATTTTTGTATTAATGAAATAACGTAGAGTAGAGGGGTTCATTACACATTACCCAAAAAAAATAAAAAAACAATTATATATATAAAGTGCTAGATTTTTATTCAATCTATGTCATGAAAAATTCAATACAAGCAACATTAGAAATACTAAAGCAGTTATATATACACTAAACAACAAACTAGAGAGTGAGGAGACCCTTACCTGACATGAAGATGTGCAAATGTACTACTGGGATTGTATGAGAGTGAGAGGGAGAGAGAGACTACAATGATCGGCTTGTATGAGAGTTAAGAGGGGAGTATTGTTCTGCTCTGTAGAATGAGTATGAGAGTTGAGAGAGGAGTAATGTAGAGTGAGAGAATATGAGTTGAGAGAGAAGCAATTTCTGTTGACAAAGAGCTTCAGCCAAGTAAGTGACATAAAAAATTCAGGAGCTTAAGATGTGACCAAGTAAAACTACAAAACCCGTGAAAGCATATCAGGTAGGCCAGCTACAGTTAAAACAAAACGTGAAGCTTAGCCTGTCAGTGACATGACCAGATGGGACTAGAGATGACAGTGTGTCATACAAAACTCGAGTTTTTGAGACTCGAGGTCCACGTAGACGCCACATAGACCTCGAGTCTCAGAAACTCGAGTTCCATGTGGGATGCCACGTGGAACCAGGCCAGGTCAAACTATAAAAACCGAGCCTCAAAGACTCGAGGTATGAGCGCACAACTCGACTTTCTGAGACTCGAGATGCTACTAATCAATATAGTTTCTGAACCGGACCAACTAACTAGATAGTTATAGAAAAAAAAATAGTTACCTATTTCCTCCAGTTTAAACCATGGACTTTGATTATGGGGTTGAATCCTATTGGTAAAATTGTTTTCTCATGGACTTGAGTCAGGGCTTTTTGAATATTGCCAATATATATTGTCTTGGGCTTTGAAAGAATAAAATGTGTGCATTGGGCTCATAATGTCAGTTTTGGGCTTTACCAGGTATTGAAAAAAATAGGACAAGATATGTGGTTTTGGCCTTTTATGGTAATGATTTCTATTCTGGCCCAATTTGGTAATGAGATAGTAAATATTTGTAGACTAAGTTGGTGATGGAATGCTTCATTTATTCATTGTAGCATGTTTTTCCATTTGCACCATGCAATAGTTAATTAATGAATAATGGGTGAGATTGAAAATTAAAAATTCAATTTTAACCTTAAGCTAGAAATTTTTTTTCAACTGTTTAACTTTTTACATTTTTTACTTTTTTACCTTTCAAACTTTTTTACGTCACAACTCAATAAAATACTGGCGGGATCAGGCAGATTACTACTTACTAAAGTCCACCAATTTTTAGGACCTGTCTAATATATGTATTTAAATAATAGTTTTCTGTTTTTTTTTTGAAAATAGGTATGGATGAAAAACGTGTAATATTGTTTAAATGGATATGTGTTTAAACATTCATAACAAACGGCACTTTCTTGTGACAGTTCAACTAAGGAATAAAGCTATTTATAGCAAAAAGAACGATATATATTCAAAATTTTGGTGTTTCTTCATTTCTTGGGTTTCTCAGAGTTCCGAGAAAAGACAGGTATTTGCTTTCTCTTCTCCGATTCCTTCAAATTTTATTGATTCGTGGATTCAATGATCACAAATGTTGTGGTTTGAATAGGATTTATTTTTTTCTGCTTCTATTTTGTGAATAGTTTTGATAAATCTGTTCCCTATTTCTTGTAATTGCCAATTCCTGATCTTTCACTTTTAGGGCTTCAAATTCTAGTTCAGTTCAGGGTTTTTTATTTTTATTTTTATTTTTTTTATTTTTTATTTTTTATTTTTTTTTACGTGCATGGTTATCTAGGAAATCACAGTTGTTAAAATGGGTTCTGTATGAATTTTTTTAGCATTGATTCTAGGTGAATTTGATTCTATTTTTCAAATGCGTGCTTTAAAAATATACTATTCTTATTCTCTTTTTATTTTTGATATTTTCTTTTTTATTTTTTTATTTTTTTAAAAAGTTTTATTTGAATATGATTAGTGATATTAATTTTATAATATTCTTGATTGCTTGAAAACCATTAGGCATCAATTCTCATAAAAATGGGTGAAAGAGCAGAAATTGAAATATTAGAATGCATAGCACTCTTCATTTTCTATGTGTAATTGTATTTAGCATTATTTAACAGCGTTTTTTTTTTTCTAAGACCCAAAACCATGCAAATTAGAGTATCTAAAATTTAAAGTTGTTTTCTCATTTTGTTAAGAGCCATGTAGCTCAATTGGCACCTCCCCCATTGTAACGATTGAATTATCAAATAAAGTTGTTTTACTTTTCCCCTACATTTGTCTTGGAAACTATGCGAATTGTGGGGGGCGTGGGAGGTTCTATTTTAGATTTAAGTGCTGATAAATTTTTTTTTTTGGGTAATAAATTCCTGGGTTTTTTAATATTGAATATTCTGCTGGATTTGATTGCAGGGTACATCTGTAATAAAAGATGTTAGAGCAGTTACTAATTTTTACTCGAGGAGGATTAATCCTCTGGACGTGTAAAGAGTTTGGCAATGCTCTTAAGGGATCACCAATCAACACCTTGATCCAATCTTGCCTTTTAGAAGAACGATCTGGTGCAGCATCGTACAATTATGAAGGCCCCCAAGCTGCCGCTTACACACTCAAATGGACCTTCCATAATGATCTTGGCCTTGTATTTGTCGCTGTGTATCAGCGAATCCTTCATCTATTGTATGTGGACGAACTGCTTGCAATGGTGAAGCATGAGTTTTCAGAGATTTATGATCCAAAACGGACGGCTTACAGTGACTTTGACGAAACTTTTAGGCAACTGAGAAAGGAGGCTGAGGCTCGGGCTGAGGAATTGAAGAAATCAAAGCAGATGAGCAAGCCTTTAAGTAATAGTAAGAAGCAAGGACAGGTGCAAAAGAGTGGGTTCGAAGGAGGAAGTAAGAAAAAGAGTGAAGGTGCTTTGGCCAATGATGGTGGGGATGGTGATAGAAGGAAAGGTAGTAAACTAGCGAATGGTCACTCCAATGGCCATCATGTTGATATTGTAGAATCTAAGGTAAATGGTGCAGATAACGGTATAGAAAATATGAGCTCCGATGCTGGGGCGTTTGATGTAAATAAGCTTCTGAAGCTTAGAGCTAAAGGTGGGAAGAAAACAGATACTGTTGTTAGCAAGGGCTCCAAGATACAGCCAAAAAAAAAGATAACAAAGAAGAATAGAGTTTGGAATGATTCACCCCCTCCAGAAAAATTGGATTTTACGGATTCTGTGGGTGAGAATGGGAATCATATAGATGTTGTTGTAGCTGATCATGGTGAAAGTATGATGGACAAGGAGGAGATCTTCAGTGGTGAAAGTGAGGATGAAGAAGATGAGGAAGTGGAGAAAGACAGCAAGCCTGAAACTAAGAAGAAGGGGTGGTTTTCATCAATGTTCCAAAGGTAAGTTTAATTGATCTCAGTCTAAGGTTTTTGTTTTATTCATTAATGACAATTTAGTTTATTTGTGTAATTTGCTTTTTTAAACGTTGGCTCACTAATTAAGTTGGTGTGTATTTAATTTTATTTTTTTAAACTTCTGCTCACTATTTTGGTTCTTAGTTTCCTTGCCATATTTAAATGAAGGATGCTGCTTGGTTTTTATTTTTTATTGCGATTTAAACAGTTGAACAATAATTTAGATGACACAAACTTGTGTTATCAATGGTCCACCTGTGTTGCACTGGTTAACATTTTTATGTTGAAATCTACTTATTTTTTGATTTGTCCATATGATGATATATTTTTCTTTGAATTATTGAAGGAGTTCATTTATTGTTTCTACTTATTTATTTAATTTTTCAAATATTGGAGTTTACAAGTGTTCTTCCTTTAGGTTGAACTTATTGATGGATAAATTTTCCAATCTATTGTTGTATTCTGTGATAACCTAAGGATCAACTGAACTTCAGGTCTTCAGCATATAAATGGCTTTATTATTGCAAATATTCCAACCTGCTGGGTGTGTGCGTAACTTACCAATAAAAACAATTATTGCAACTATAGTGTTGCCATTTCCACTGCTTTGAAATCTTTATTAAGATCATCAGATATTTTTATAATCACTTATTCACTTTCCTGTTCTCAGTATTGCGGGCAAAGCGAATTTGGAGAAGTCAGACCTGGAACCAGCTTTGAAAGCTCTCAAGGATAGGCTCATGACCAAGAATGTGGTATGTTTCTCCTGCTGCTGCAGTGATGTGCTTATGTTTCATCTCTTTTATTGGTACTTCTCAAACACCCTGAAGCTAATGGGAGTCCCATGCTGTTACAATGATAGGCTGAGGAGATAGCTGAGAAGCTCTGTGAATCAGTGGCAGCAAGTCTTGAGGGGAAAAAGTTGGCTTCATTCACAAGGGTATCTTCAACAGTGCAGGTTTGTGAATCATCACTTTTTCCCTCCAATATTTAATCTAAACTAATTATTTCTCATTATTTCACTTCTTTATAAGAATAATGCCGTGGAGTGAAACAATGACTGCAGGCAGCAATGGAAGAAGCTCTTGTTCGTATTCTAACTCCTCGCCGGTCAATTGACATCCTGAGGGATGTGCATGCTGCCAAGGAACAAGGGAAGCCGTATGTTGTTGTTTTTGTTGGTGTGAATGGAGTTGGGAAATCTACCAATCTAGCCAAGGTAAGCCACGTTTTTTCCCCAATTTGAATGAAGTTTGGAATTTTATTAATCTAGTAAAGGTTAGGCTTAACCCCTAGTTCTTTATAGTAAAGGATGCACGTGTGTGTGGGTGTCATGTATTCATCTTAAGTATTTATATATAGGTCCTGTGGACACTGATTAAATTGCATGGATTTTGATGAGATGGTTTCTTTCAAACATCACTTTTCCAGGTTGCCTACTGGCTTCTGCAGCATAATGTCAGTGTCATGATGGCTGCTTGTGACACATTCCGATCAGGAGCTGTTGAGCAGTTGCGGACTCATGCACGAAGACTCCAGGTATAACATTCAATCTGGCTTATGGTTACCATAGTCTGTCTTATTTACTTTGAGATGATTAATGTTCACTCAATAAAATGCATTATAAATTGGATGGTGGTTACTGACTTGTTATATTTTCCTCTTGGAAGATTCCTATATTTGAGAAGGGCTATGAGAAAGATCCTGCTGTTGTAGCAAGGGAAGCAATCCAGGAGGCAACACGAAATGGTTCTGATGTGGTTCTTGTTGATACTGCTGGTCGAATGCAGGTATCATGCTTAGCTGGTATTATATCATAAAGTTTTACTATTGTATATGCTACATGTGTTATTTTAATTATGTGATAAGTAAGGTTTTAAGGTTTCTTACCTGATTGATCTTTTGCCTTTGTGTTTGTCCGATACATTTTCGATGCTTTTCAGGATAATGAACCATTAATGAGAGCACTCTCAAAGCTTATTAACCTTAACAATCCTGATCTGGTCTTGTTTGTTGGAGAGGCCCTGGTTGGAAATGATGCCGTTGATCAACTTTCAAAGTTCAATCAGGTTTGATTTTTATACTAGGATTGTCATCAATTGTTGTCTGGCTTGTGTTCTGTTTTATCATTATATATCAGAAGTGAGTTATTTGAGCTACACTTGTGCTTGCAGAAATTAGCTGACCTTTCAGCTACACCTAGTTCCAGATTGATAGATGGGATCTTACTCACTAAGTTTGATACCATTGATGATAAGGTAGACACTCATCAAACTTCTTGGAGTTCTAAAATTCTTTGTTTGATTATTTTATCCAGTCCACTAGTTACATCTGGTGTATAAATTGTTCATGGTGCAGGTGGGAGCTGCACTTTCAATGGTCTACATTTCTGGGGCACCGGTCATGTTTGTTGGCTGTGGACAGTCATATACAGACCTTAAGAAACTCAATGTCAAATCAATTGTTAGGACCCTCCTTAAATGAGAATGTGTGCTGGTTTCATCCTTCATTGCTGTGCTGTTTGTCTGACAGTTATGGACATGTATGTTGCTGCTGAATCTGTGTGTAATCCCTTATGACCCCATGAACTTGTTGGAGGTGAATCAGTCGCTTGTGGCTGCAATTTGTGTTGCAGTTATTTGATTTGTTCCGTTGTGAGTCTCCTTTGTGTGTATGTGCGCGCACACGTGTCTGTCTATTTGTCTCGATGGGAGAGTAACATTTTTTTATTAAGGTTTTGTGCTACATCTAAATATAAATGTTGGGAATAACCTTCATAAAATGTGTTCACTCTTGTTGACTTTTCAAAAAACAGCTTTTTAAACTAACCTTTTTCTTTTCTAAAGTTCAGCCTTTCCACTTTTTCAAAAAGTTAAAAAATAAGTTATATGAAGTATGAACTATCTGTCTGTTTGAGATTCGGTTATTTTGCTGAAAGTACTGTAATTAAGAGGCATGCTTTTGTGTTTTTCTGTGCAGATTCTTATTATTTATCTTTTGATTTTAATATGTAGTTTATTTTATCAGAAAGGTGGGTAAAGCGGCCTTCATTCCTATATGGCTTCATTTGTTTCGGCATAAAACGTTTTCTTCGGCAGAGAATATTTTCATGAAAAATGATCTATTTTCTGTTCTTTGATCGTTACCCTGAAAATAATTTTCTAGTATTTGGTTACATTGAAAATTTCCATATATATGAAGTAGACTATTAAAGGGAACGAAATTAGTGTACATTTGAAGATGCAGAGTGTACGGGAGTCTATTGTTAGAAATTTTTTTTAGCTCTTTATTTGATTGGTCTCATAGATGGGGCTTTGCACATTTTGATTCTATTGCGATGTTTATAGACTTGTATTTTCGTAGATAATCTTTTGTAATTTTTTTTGGCTCCTTCATGTCCTTCGCTTGTGAAGTAGTCTTTTCTCAATAATTTTTATTTTTTATTATTTTTATTTTTATTAAAAAAAATCCATGTCAAAATCAACAAAAATTCACAAAAAGTCCAGAGTCAGTAGTGGTTTTGGCAGCGATGGTGGTAATGGCAGAGGGGAGGAGATAGGTGATGGTGGCCAAAGGGGTGTGGCCTTGGTAGGGAAAATGGTTTACACTTTTTGAAAGTGTAAACCATTTTCTGTTGTTTTGGTGTGATTTTTTTTTTTTGATAAGTAAACCTAAGGGTGGTGTGATTTTCTGTTGATGATATATATATATATATATTTATGACTAGCGGGTTTTATCAAATATCTGAAAACATGGAAATTACTTTTTGGAAAATTTAGGTCATATTTGGTTTATTACTTACTCATATCTCAATTCTAATAATTCAAAACTCTAACTGATATCTCATATCCTCATTTCATATTTTTCTCTAAACTCACTCCCATTGTGTTTGGCTCAAAACTTGGCTTTCATTCCCAATATATTTAACTCAAAATGGTGGAGTCCACCAGTTTGATTGGTTTAGAACGGCTATAGTTCTCTTGCCTTAAGAACCCGCATGAACGTCTCTCTCTCTCACACTCCTCTTCCATTTCTCTTTCTCACACTCTTTAGAAGAAAGAAGAAATGAGGGAAGAAGCTCAAACCCCACAGACCTCAAATAGCAAACAAACCCAAAGAAACCGAAGGAGGAAGCCATTGAAACCCACAAAAGCTCATTGAATCTTTTGCCCCAAACCCAAAGATCTGCGGCCTTTCTCTCTCCCTAGACCGGCAGCCCTTTCTCTCTCCCCTATAGTGTGGATTTCCTCAAGTGGGTACTCTCTCGTCCTTCCCTCTCTCACGCTCTCTTCTATTTAAGGGGTTGGTTGGTTTCTTACTTCTGGGTCTTATGTGTGTTGGGGGAAGAAATTTGTGGATTTATGATTGGATGAACATGGTCGTGGGTTTGATCAATACACGTGTTTATGGGTTTGCTCTGATTTGTAATATTTGGGTGAATTCAATAAACAAAAAAGAGAACACCATGAAACATGACTATTTTATATGCAAATATTTAAACACTTAAAGGTTCATAACTTGGTCAAGACATCTGCATGTCCATACTCTTTTTGAATGTCACTTAGTGTAAGGATATAAATAATAGTGCTAATATGCATCTCATTGCAAAGAAACTGGAGTTGAAATAGTACAGTGAATAGTAAAATAAATTGGCCTTTTAAGCTGAGCCAAACACACTATATATATTGGAAATCGGCTTGTGGATCAGTTGGCTTAATGAAATGATTCTAATGCTCCAAATTGTTCTTTCATCCATGTTTATAGAAATAAATGAAATTTTTTATTTTTGTTTGCACCGCATTACTTTCCTGATCGAGTAAGGAATTTGATCCTAATGTGCTTTACTATCCTGATGGAGCAAGGAATTGATTCTAATGTGTTGTTTCCTAGTTGTCATGTATATGTTCGCGTTATGAGTTGACAAAATGTAGAGAATGAATATAATTCATATCTAATGTATGTGTTGTTGATTTGTAGTTCGATCATAGTATATCATGTATGTAAAGAACAAATATCATTTATATCTAAATTTACTGTTTTCTCAAAAGAATGTCATATAAATAGATATGAGAGCACAAATATGTCCCGTAAGTCAATTATTACAAATAAATCAAACCAATCCCACCAATCACTGAAACTAATAGAAATCTACATCAACATCTCCAACAACACCAACCTCATCAAAACTCCAAAAATCGCCATAAAACCGCCCTTCAAACTTGTGCCATCGCTGGTTGGGGCCACGGCCGGGCCTTCGAATTCCACCGGAGAAGGTGCTGGAGAAACATTGAAGAATTTACGCCTCCCAGACAACACCACAGTGACCAATTTCAGGCCCTTCTCACAGTTGCCTTGTGTTCCACTGATAAAATAGAATGGCCCTGACTTGTCAAGCTTGACCTTGGTGTTCCCATCCTTGTATACCGCTATAGGACTTGAAGTATTGCAGCTATCATAGTCCTTTTTGCTCACTTGGAGTAGAGAGTCCTTGCTAGGATCATAGTTCCAAACTGTAAAGCAAAACAAAACCCAGATGAGTATGCAAATTCTTGGAACAAATGAACAAAACCCAGATGAGGGAATGTGAGAAAACGTAAATAAAGTATAGGGATTGTACCTAGTGAATCTCCAACTTGGAAACGTGAGGCTTCAGCCCATTTGTTGAGGGATTCAGTTTCTGAGGATGGGATTTTCCATGCATTGGTCTTGCCACCTACCAAGAATTCTCTAGCCTCTGTGAGGGAGATGAAGAAAGATACAAGTAGCATTGAAGATAGTAGAGCTCTGAGTAAAGCCATGGTGGACACTCGTATAATGTTTTGAGGGGGAGAGAGAGAGAGAGAGAGATATAGGATTGAAGGAGGCCTTTGTGGTCTGTATATAGTGGCACTAGAATGAAAACTAGCCGTTATGGCAAGTTCTGAAAGTACGTGCATATAGCGGTTTGGGAGCTGGAATTATTGCCGCACCTTTTTTTGGTCTACCTACCATTTTACCGTTTGAGTTCTCATGGGTTTCGGCACAACAATTTTCACATGAAAGGTTCTTGTTGATTTTCGTAGATATTCACTGTTGACATCACTTAATTAGCAACTTACCACCTAATTTAAAATATTTTATAGTTTTGAGCAATACTGCAATGCATTATTTGATGCCCAAAATTGATAGTTCCAAGTATCAAACTAGTTAGATCACCCCCATTTCCTCTTCCATGTTTGTGTGTGCTTGTTATTGTTATTGTTATTTATTTATTTATTTAAGTTGGTTCTAAATCACATATTTAAAAATATATCAGATGTGATATTTTTGAGTTACCATTATAAGAGAGAGAAATAAAAAGTTCGTAACATTTGGATTAAAATAAAATTAGAGTTTTGTTCAAATTAACATATATTGAGGGCGTTTGGTTTTCGCGTTCGGCGTCTGTGTCTTTAATGTGTTCGCGTTTTGCCTCTTTTTTTTTTTTTTTTAGGCCGCTTATGTTGACTTTAGCGGCAAAATTTACTGTTGTGAACAGTGCATGCACTGTTTATGCACTGTACATGCACTGTTCACACAATAAAAAATATTAAAAATGGGTCCCACCATACTATTCACATATTTAAAAATTATTTTGCTACAGTGTTTTCAGTTTTCAGTTTCAGCAACAATAAGCTCAATCCAAACGGACTCATTGTATTTGAGAAATGATATTTTCACGATATTTTTACAACAAATCATAAGTGGCAGGTTATTATTGGTTGTTATTGTTGAGATAAAAAAGTAATTTTAGTGTTAGGTTCAAATTTGAACCAGTAACAACTAACCACCTATGATTTGTTGTGAAAATATTGTGGACGTAGCAACTTTCATTATATTTTGTGGACAAACTTTCATTTAAAACTTACCCCCTAATTTATGATATGGGCTTAGCATCATTTAACCTTAGCTTTTCAATTATTATATTTTAACCCTAAAATTTGGATTAAAAATGAAAATTTCAAGTGGATCAGTGTGGAATACTAATAATTTTTTTTTTTGTTTTTTTATCAAACATTAAAGGTTAAATATAATAATTGTGATGTTGAAATCCTGTGAAGTTAAATTATAATTTTACGTTTACATAATATAGTATGAGAACTAGTCAATTTTATTTTTTATTTTTTTAAGCAAAAGAACTAGTTTTTATTTTTTTATTATTTTTTAGGGGGAAAAGAGAACTAGTTAATTAAGTATTATTGCGATAAAGACATGGAAAAGCAGGTGGGTTGGGTCAGGTCAATCGGGTTGCGAGTAAAAGACAAGTCATTTAAGCGGATTAAAAACGAGTTTGGGTCAATTGAGTTGTGGGTCGGGTTGGGTTGACCCATATTTTTCACATGATTTTTTTTTAAAATTTTTTATTTTATAAAGAAAACATATATTTGCCATTTGGAAAGTTATATAACAAATTACTTGATGTAAAAGCATTACTTTGAATTCACCACTTATATCAAGAATAAACTCAGTTAAACTTATTAATACTTATTCAATAATTTTAAAATTATACAAATCTTAACATTGCTATTTAAAAAAATAACACAAAGATAAGTAAACATGCATAAGTTTTATTTTTACAAATATTAACATCCCAAAATATAAAACAAAATTACAAATGACTATTGGATAACTCATTTGACAAGAATAAAAACATATAAGAAATTTACAATATTGAAAATTAATTTTATATCTATTATCAATTGTGGTTGACATTCTATTTCAATTGAGATATACATTAAGTTTGATTGTTTATTTATTTATATATAGTCTCATTTATGAATATCATATCATTATTGTTAAGCAACACACACTCTAGGAAATATCATAATTTATTTTGGACATAAATTGTTAAAAAATAGGTCTAATCATTCATAATTTATGCTAATTTGATACTTTGGTTTCACTATTTTCACACTTGTGAATATTTCTCACATATGTCTACAATTTTAAATCTATGTTTTTAACTCTACTATAACCAGATTATCTTTGCATGTACTTTGCTATTTGATATCTAAAAATCTTTACTCATTAAAGAATGCTCAACTATTCATCTTTCAATTAATTTGCATGCAGTTATGTAAATGTCTAAATTGTTTTCTTAAAGCTCACAACAAACAATTAAACCAAAATTGTTTTAATTAAATTTTTTTTTTACCAAAAAAAAAAAAGTTTTAAAAATGGTTCGAGTTTGGGTCTGGTCGCAGGTCAGGTTGGGTTGACCTAAAAAAATACAGATCGGGTCACGGGTCAACTTATTTTTGCTTCGGGTCAAAAAAATTGAGTTAGGATTAGGTATTTTTCGGGTTGGGTCAGAAAATTCTGACCCTTTTTGCCATAGATTACCATTCAGTTTAATAGCTAAGTCACATGTTACATTAGTGAGAATTACGTGGAACCTAAATGTGATATATTAATGTAAATGTATAGTTCTCTAATTTTTTAGATTTAATTTATAAATTAATTTTTTATTTTTTACAATACAAGTTATCCTCAAATCAAACCTATGAGCTGCGTGCCTGTGAGTGGGCTCGATTCTAATATTCTTTGGACCAAAAGGCAAAGTACGTACTATATATTTAGCTTTTAAAATTAATGCTGTTGTGTAATTGAGGCTATTGAGCCTTTTATTGGATTATTAATTTTTTTTTGGAGGGACAGCCTTTTATTGGATATGAAATATCACTTTTACCATACTTGTGATTTTATTGTATGACCATGTGTATTTTTGTGAGTTATAGCTCTTATTAATATGCTAAAACACCATAGTTATTCTTTTGTCATTGCAAATAGGTTATATAAATTAAAAAATATATATAATAAAAAATTCATCCATGTATATGCCATATTGAGTTATGGAGGCACATATTATTATTATTATTATTATTTATTTATTTATTCATTTTTGCTAAAACACATGGAGGTACATAGATCTGCCTATTAACCAGCCAAGTTGTATTATGATGTGGAATTATTTAGATGGATGCAAAAACTAAAATTAAAAAAGAAGAAGAAGAAGAAGAAGAAGAAGAAGAGCAGAAAAGAACCATTTCACTCAAGGGTTAATTATTTAGTACCCCTACAAATAATGTAGCGTCGGTATTAAATAGAGTTGCTTGTTAGTTCATTTGTGTATAGAGAAGCTTGTTAGTTCTTTTGTGTGACTCCCTGTGCTTGAATCAGTGGCTTCCTTGAGAATTATATTCCCAGTTTTTATCCTCTTTTTTTTGCTATTCACGTCCGCCGAAGCCAGAGAGTTCTTGGTTGGAGGCAACGGTTTATGGGCAGATCCATCGCCTTCAGTGTCTCTCAATCAGTGGGCGGAGACGCAGTGATTCAAAATTGGCGACACTCTTAGTAATTAATCCTCTATCTCAATTCTTAGTAACTTCAAAATAATGCTAAGGACAATATATATATATATATATATAATTTTTTTTTCCCATAGAACCTATCATCTGATCATAGTGTGGAATAGATTCTATCAAGTCTTCTACAACTTCATNATATATTACTTTGGCACCCAAACAAATTGTATAAACTATACTCTGAGGAGGAGAATACTAGTGTTGCTTTACTTTGATAACCAGGCAGCACTGCATATATCAGCTAATCCAGTGTTCCATGAAAGATCAAAACACATTGAAGCTGATTGTCACATAGTGAGGAATAAAATTTTGGATGGAACAATTAAGACCTTTTATGTTTCATCAAGAACTCAATTGGCAAACATTTTCACTAAGGCACTTGGTGTTGAGAACTTTCTGAGATTACTAGCTAAGTTAGGGGTTATTAATATTTTTAGTCATCACATTCAGTTTCCAGATTCTACAAAGGAAGCTGAGGAGAGCAAGGAAGCACAAACAAGAGCTTTGTTCTTGAGGGGGAGTGTTAAAAGTACATGCCCACCTCAGCAACAACTGAGTGCTAAGCGCATGGCATGCACTAGTCATCAGGACAGGCTGCCATCAGGTGCAGCACAATGTGCACCTCATCATCAGGGCAGGGTATAATCAGGTGCAATAGAGAATGCACCTAAGCATCAAGGACAGCTGCAATCCAGTGTAGCACAGCTTATGTTGCATCATCAGGAAAAGACTCAAAGGGAAGTTACAACAAGATGGAGTCATGAAGTTGTAGAAGACTTGATAGAATCTATTCCACACTATGATCAGATGATAGGTTCTATGATTTGATTAATGTACATGTGTAAGTTTAGGTAGATTCTTGATTGTAACAAACTTCCCTGGAAATAGGGAATCAGTTATTTTTCTGTTTTAGCATTAGCTTGTATATAAAAGGTAGGATTAGTAGTAAATGTACATTCATTCATTCATAATCAATAAAAGCTCAGTTTCTATTTAGAGAGAGAGTCCTGATTTTTTACACTACTTTAACACTAATGCATGCATCCTCGTTTTCTTGCCTATAGTCTTTGAGTATGACCCCAAAGTTGACTCAATACTAAGAGTGACAAAAGAAGACTACGAGAATTGTAACAAAGCGAAGCCAATTGAAAAATACAAGGAGGGCATGACCAAGATTGAGTTGAACCATTCAAGATCATTCTATTTCATAGGTGGTTCTGAGGGGAAATATAATGAAAGAGGTCAAAATAGCTAATAGTGGTTGTCTTATCTAATAGAGAACATAACCTTCACACTTACGATAACAAATAGTTCTCCGGAACTGGCACCAGCAAATTCACCAAATCCTGGTTATGCTTATGGATCAAGGGCTGGATTTATGACTGTAGTTATAGGAATTGGGACTTTGGTGGTGATGGTGTTAATTTGAGAGAGAGTGATAAATGAACATTTTGTTCTTCTTTTTTATGTTACTTCTTTTATATCACTTTGTTTTGGGAAAGATAGAAAAGAGAGATGTGAACTTTGGAAAATAAAGGTTGCATGTTATGGATTTGACTTGTTGTATTTAATGTTAAATTATATTATATATAATCAACTACTTTTCTGATCTTATTTGTTTTTTTTGGAGTAATATTCTTCTAGTTTTACATTTTGAAAAATTGTTCGAACTTTTAGAAATAAAGTACTCGATTATGATCAATGCTAACAGTGGCGGCTTCAGAAATTTTGTCCAGGGTGTTTTTTAAGAAGCATAAATTACAAAATCTTATTTCCTTTTAGCCTTTAGGTAATTAGGTTTGATTCCATGTTATTAATTTCGTTCCGTTCTGGCTGGAACGGTTGGAAAATACTGTGCTGGTAAACAAATTGAAACAGTAACCCACCCTATTCCACTTTAAAAAAATTTCGGGTCATTCCGGTCTATTTCAGAAGGTTTCGGTAAATACTGGCCGAAATTCAAGATTTGGCCGGTATGAAGTTTGTGCTTAAAAAAAAAAAAATTGTTCTTAAAACCAAAAAAAATTGCATTCTGTACACCGAAAAACCTTAAAAGGAAAAAAAATGAAAAGAAAAGAAATGAACAAAGATACCTGTATAGCTAAAAAAAAATTCGTATTGAGAAATTTGAAACTCAAAACTTGAGAAGAGATACTACTGCACTGGTACTAGTAGAAGACATAGAAGTTACGAATAAGGAGGAAGGCAAAATGTAGATGTAAAACTGTAGATGAAGATGTAATAAAATTTAAAACGTAGATGTAAAAGTGTCTGGGAACCGCTTATTTTGCTAAAACTGAAATTTTTTTGTTGAAAATACTAGAGATAAAAGTAAAAATTAGTTGATATAGTACAGTGGGGTCTATGAATAAGCTGGCTAAAAATAATTTATCCAAACACACACGAAGCATGCGTTTGGATTGAAATAAAAAATTAAAATTATTTTACTATTCAACTTATTTTTGCTACTATTTATGGGCCCCATTGCATTTTTTTGATACTATTCATGGGCCTTATGGTACTATTTTAACTAACTTTTACCTTTATTTACAGTATTTTCAGCCATAAGTTTTCAGTTTCAGTAAAATAAGTGATTTCTAAACAGACCCGAAGTGTAGAATTTGAGGAGACATAAGACGCGTGTGGTTAAGAATAAACAGGAGAAAAAAAATTAAAAATGAGAAGTAATATATGTTTAGTAAGGAAAAATAATAATAAAAAATAATAAAAGGTTGGAAATTGTGTTATATTTTGCAATGTGCTTAGTCAAGGACTCAAGCCACTGCCAGCCTTTAGTAGTTTTATTATAATTTTTTTTTTCCTTCAGATTTTAGTTTTTTTTTTTTTTTTTTGAGTTTTTCATTTTTGCTTGAAAAATTATGATAAACTACTAACTACCAAAACAAATTACCAGAAAGCTTAAAGGCAGCGTTGGGATGGCTCACGGCAACATCATTGAGACGGCTAGAGGTGCTGGGTTTTTGATAGAGGATTGAGGAGGCATCAACTGAGGAGCTAGCACTGAATGTTTCTAAATATTTTAGGTTTTTTTTTTTTTTTTTTTTTTTTTTTTTTAAAACATTAAACTTAAGAAAGCTCACCATTGAGAGGGCTGAGAGTGGCTGGGTTTTTGACAGAGCACTGTGGAGGCGCGGGACAGAGGTGCTGGTCTGCTGGAGCTTAGTGTTTCTAAAATATTTAGGTTTTGAAAATGTTTAACTTAATACTAAAGGTTTTTTTTGAGATTTAATGTTAAGATAGGAGTAAATTTGGTTCAATTTATTATTGGGTTTTGATGGGCTTGTGGGTTTAGGACCTTTAGGTGGACCGTGGATTATCATATAGGACTTACCCAAATGACACAAATGAAGCCCACTTAAAAAAAATTAAAAAAAAAAAAAAAGAAGAAGAAAAAGAAGCCAAATGGTAGGATCGGTAGGATCGGTAGAATCCCATAGGATCCTACGATCCTATACGATCCTACACGATCCTACCTACGATCTTAACATTTTTGCGATCCTGCTACGATTTTAATCTTTTGGTGAGGTGGGATCGTAAAATCGTGCGATTTTACGATCCGGATCGCGATTTTGACAACCTTGCTCCTAGGGATGGTGTGTTTGTAAAACCACCGAAGGATGGACTGGAGGCGATAGACTTGTTTATGTGCAAAGTTAAACATAGTGCAAAACTTTGATCTCTCTTCCTCTATGCTTCTAGGGAGCATGGAAAATAGCANCTATTTATCTTCAAATACTTCTACAACAGTAAAAAAAATAAATAAATAAATAAATAAAAATACACATGCAGCAATTTTAACATCAACTTATTATTATTTGTTTATTTATTTTTGTGTATGCCTCAAGATATTAGCATTCAGTAGCGCTGCCACCTTGTGGCTAGGGTGTCCCAAGACCACCCTGACCTGGAAAATAAAGTTTTTTATATAAATAATTTAAATTTATATTTATTTACCTTTAAAAAAAAATTTAAGACCACTCTGAATATTTTTTATGCCAATAAAATTATATTTTGATCCATAATTGGGCAACTTAATAATATATTGGGTATTTGTACTTTGATAGCTTGATTCCAGATTGTTGTGTTGTGTATATGATTTTGACAAAGCTTAACTTATTTTGGATTTGGAACTTAGAATTTGGAAAATATTTTCCATATGTGTAGATAATATTTTGGTACTTAGTTGCTAATTAAACATGTACTAAACTTTTTAGATACATTATGTCAAAAGTTAAATATATTTTGTTTCGATAGAATGACATAAGAACAATGTAGTGTGTGCAAATTACATTTTATTATGCAAATTTTTTTTTTAATTGATGGATTCATATTTTAAGTGATTATAGAACATACAAAGTCACTATCAATAGGTTTTTTTGCTTAAAATATAAAAATAGGTAGGATCTTACGATCCACGATCCGATCCTACGATCCACGATCCTACCTATCTCTCACGATCCTACGTAGGATCCCGATTTTGACAACCTTGCCTAGGAGCCCCTAGGAACAAACAGCATGATATTTGGATGTGTATGAACTATGAATAGTTATAGTGTTATAGTTTGTATATGGGGGATTAGTGGGATTAGGCATTTGCACCTGGTGCAATTAATCCCTCTACACTCAATTTTTATTTTTTATTTTTTTTTACCACTTTAACTTTTTAACTTTCATATTTTAACTTTTTCTCACTTTATTTATTCAATGATTGAGATTGAAAGTTGCTTTTTATTTTTCAACTCACAATCTGAGTCATTAAGAGCTATTGTATCATGTGCAATACCTAGATCTCAATCCTAATTAGTGAGTAGGGATTTTTTGCATTGCACATTCTGACTTTTTTGTGTATTTTTTTTTAATAACAATAACAAGGGGGTGTATTAAGTGTTACTTTCAACATTGATAAGTGCACTAATCTCTCTTGTTCACTTTCAACATTGTAGCAGTATTGTGATTAAACATTGTTGAAAAAGAAGTCTGTACAAGTACTGACTACTTCATTGATGGGCATTTGCTCCATTGGTTTTGAAAGTACTTTGACTGCGTAAGTGGAGTGTAGCATTACTGATTTATATATTTAAGGGAAAAGAACAAGAGAGAAGAAAAAAAGGGGGGAGGGGGGGAGAGTTTCGGCTCATGAACCAAATATAATTGATGAATTCAATAAGAAAGAAATCACCAGAAGACTAGTGTCGTGATTTCATTTTATTCAAAGCTCATAAGCATGATTTATTACAATTATCATCATTGTATATATTTATTCTGATTCCCGGCTTTGGTTGATGCGAACAGTTCTAACTGAACGCTACAGGACTAAGTTCTTCCTGGTGTTTCGGGGATGCTGGAGCAACTAGTCAAGCATGTATTGCCTTTTTGGACACATGAAAGCAGGCATTGTATTATATCCGGGAAGACCGGCCCCTTTGAAAAACAGCCTGTGAGGCACCCGAACACATCTTGAACACATAAATTACTGCATAGCGCCAGCGAATTCGGGGCTTCTTCATGGGCCACTCCCAAGTACACTAGCAATAGCACTGCAAGAACAGGCACCATCGATTTGGCTGTTAAACCCATGATCAGATATTACCCTGTTAATTGATCTCTGACCGTGCTGATTGATTTTAGATTAGAAAAGCTTTGGTTTTTATACATGGGAACACAGGGTTGTCATTTTGATTTCGTTTCAAATAGATCTCATGTAGGTTTCATGTTCAATGCCTAAACTTTGGCAGCACGGCACAACTATAAAGACACGCAAAGTTAGTGCTTCAATTGATAGAAGTTTGAAAGGTACATAGATTCTTTGTTTGCATTTTATAAAAAACACCTATGACATATGGAATTTTTAAGATTAGCAAATTTGATAAAGAAATTAGAGCTCTTAACTGTCAAAGGATTATTATAGCGTCAGCTACTAGACTAGAGAGATACATTTTGTTGAGTAAAATATCACTATACATATAAATGTTAGGTAGAGTTCCGTAGAGTGTGGTGAGAAGATAAACTATGACTTTTCCCATTATAAATAAAAAGACAAATAAAAGAGTGTAGTTTTATTTGAATATTCTTTTGGTTTCGTAAGCTATTTGCTTTATTAGATTTTTCGTTACTAAAATCTCTAAACCTAGCTACCCCCACGAGCATACGTCCAACTAACGCATGGGGTAGCCACAAGTTGGAAGCATGGGACTGTTCTATATATAATTATAACAAGTCAAGAACAACCGTATAATAATAACAATAATAATATCTTCATCAAAATAATAATAATAATAATAATAAAAAATCTTATCAATAATTATAATAATAATAATATCTTTATGTGACCAACAGTTCCTTTTGCCCATTTAAGGTGAGAGAAGCACTTGCGAAATGCTAGTAATAAAAAGAAAATGTTCTTTACTTGTCCAACAGCAATAGGGCTTGCCCTTTCAACTTTCAAGGCAAGGGAAGCCCTTATAAATATAATTAAAGTGCTAATAACGAAAGAGTATGCTTGTTATTTATTTATTTTTATATAATTGGATAGATATAGCGAGAAGAGAGGATTTGAATTCTAAAAGTTTCGGTTGGAAATATTTTGAGGTGTTAGTTGAGGTACAAATTATGTTTGTGATTAGTAATTCTATCAAGGTGTATTGTCGTAAGAAACAAATCATAATAACTCTAGCAAGATTGCAGAGATGGGTCTAGACTTGTGGAAAATAATGTCAATGGTCAATTGGATGGGTTCAATGTTCACTTGACTTTTGGTGGTGTCATGATTACACCCACAAGAAACCATTGTCAATCACATATGTTGAAAATTGGCAATAAAATTGGATAGATACAATGAGGAAGTTTAGAAATCTCCATTAAAAATGTTAAGAGGGTGTTCATTGAGTTACAAACCGTATTTGCAGTTAGTAACTCCTGCAAATGTGTATTTTCTTAAGAAACAAATCTTAATAACTGTAGCAAGATTCCATAGATGGATAAGACTTGTGGAAAATAATGTCAATTGAACGGGTGCAATGTTCCACTTGACTTTTGGTGGTGCCAAGATTACACCACAAGAAGCAAAGCCAATCCATAGTCTATCACATTGATTGTTAAAAACTTGCTATGAAATTGGGAGGCTTGAAAAAAAAAATGTTATTGTTAGTTTACTTTCACTCTTTAAATAAATGACAATGAATTGGGAAATAAGTTCAATAGTCAATTGGGTGAGTGCAATGTTCCACTTACCTTTTGGGGGTACCATGAATAGTGAAAAAACCCACAAGAAGCTAAGCCAATCCATATCTATCACATTTGACCATTTGAAATTTTCCTATATAAGATTGGGAGGCTAGAAAAAAAAAAATGCTATTGTTAGCTTACTTTCGCTATTTAAATAAATGGCAGTAAATTGATGGTAACTCTTTTTCCCCCTAAGCAGTGAATTAGTTATAAGCTATAACTTGTAACTATTTGAGTAGGTTTGGCAGTTCATGTGAGAAAATGATAGCACTCCAACAGTCTCTAAATGCCTTTATTCGGTGGCATATACTCTAGTTTCAGGTTTGAAAGGTTGAACCTACCAGTCAAGCAGATGGTATTGTCTTTGTGGCATACATTACCAATTTGCTTGGGCACACAGCCCGGAAATTTTGTTTGAGCCTTTGAGGGGACTGAAATGGTAAATTCAATATATATATTGAAAAATATGATTTACAGTTTTACAGTCCTATGTATATTTTTATTATATATATATATATATATTAATTTTATAAATTGGATAGAATTTCAATCTATAATGTCTATTCTATGATGATTACTCTTTATCATTGTTGATGCCCACTTTTGACAAAAAGCCCAGTAGCAGAAGAAGCCTAGTAGCAGAAGAAGCCCAACAATAAGGGAAGTGGAAGGAAAAGGAAATATGAATGGTAAAAGCAAGTAACTAAACCCAATGGGCTAACATGGTAGGAATGATGGCCAGCAGGCACTTGTAAAGATAGAGTAAATTGGTCGATGAAGCCTAAGGAAAGAGATAGCAAGCCTAGTGGGTTAACATGGCAGAAATGACAGACAGTAGGCCCATGGGAGGACTAAGAGGTAAAGATAGAGCAAATAAGCTGAAAAAGTCCAAGGAAAGAGGTAGCAACCCAATGGGCCAACATGGTAGGAATGACAGTCAGCAGGGTCGTGGGAGGAATAAGGGGTAAAGATAGAGTAAATGGGCCAAGGAAGCCCAAGGTAAGAGATAGCAAGCACAATAGACTAACATGGCAGGAATGACAGTTAGTAGGCCCGTGGGAGGAATAAAAGATAAAGATAGAGTAAATTGGCCTAAAAAGCCCAAGGAAGGGTGTTACAAACCCAATAGGCCCGTATGGCAGGACTAACAGCCACAAGGCCTATGGCTGAGGTAAGAAGGGGAATGGCAGAAGTGGAAGCCCAGTGGGCTATACGGGCAAATACCTTTGCCTAAACAATACCTAGTCCATGGAGGAATGAAAGAAGGTAATGTAAGCCCAAAAGCCCACACACCCCTCACGCCACAGGAGACAAACATGACCCAGTACACATAGTAAAGGAGGACAACGCAGGAACGACAGGAATGGTATGAAATCAAAATGAGACAAACATAGTTGGTAGTAGCATATGCACAAGGCCCAAGACACCACCTACTTGTACCCAGCCAATACATGGGAGGTGGACCCTTAGTCAAGGGATTTAGGGGGCGTGGTTGGCGGTGGGGAGAAAGTAGTCTATTCTAGAGTTCCTGTCGAGGCTTCTTTTAGGGGAATGCTTTGCTAGGATTACATTTCTCCCAAAAGAAGTAAACACAAGCTGGGACCACTTGATGCATGCATTAGAAGTAGGTGTAGAGAGCCCTCAACCCTTATCTGTTTTGGGGGGAGGGGGGGTGGGGGGGGGAGGTAAGGTGGTGAGGGGGAGGGAAACAAAACAATGAATTTTGTCTGGAAATGGAGAGTAGTGTGGCAAGCACGCTCTGAGCAGAGACAGTGACCAGACAACCAACAGTTTAGTAGGCAATCTTAGAGAGATGTCTGCAAGAAACCAAAAATGGTTGGTATAACCTTAGGGATAAAAGGGAGAAATCCCTCGAATTCAAGTAGTATAAAACGAAGAGAGATCACCATGAATAGGGATGGAAGGCACATATGGAGAGAGGAGGAAAAACACAAAGAATAGAAAAGAAAAGAAACCTAACAAAAAGGAACAAGGAAACTAAGTAGTAAGGAAGAGTAAAAACGTAAAGTAGAAGGAAATATGGCAGAAATAGAGGCATGCATCGGTAGATTAACTTTTCTTTCCCCTTGACATTCCCACTCTCTTTGACCCACAAATCAGAACTCAAAACCATTTAGGACCTCTTCTCAACACAAGTAATTTCTATAGCATGAATTTGCATTGAGGTTACCCATGTTGGGGATTAGCTCCCTTTCTGGACTTGTTTTTGCTGAACGGCCTAGGCTAAGATTGGGGTGAACAAGGCCATCCTTATTGCATTACTAGACACTTTGCGACAATCCCTATTAGTTTGTATTGGCAATCCTAATGTTATTGGTTTTGTTTTAGTGTTATATATCTTGCTATAGTATTTTTCTTCTTTTTCTATATGTAGTATTAGTTGTTTTGCTATAACCTTGCTTATTTTATTTACGGTATTAGTTGCTTACTATGACTTTATCTAGTGCATTTTATTATAACATTCTGTCGTGGCATGTTTCTGTTGTAGCAGTTGTCTTGCCACAACTAGAACTTATATTCAGCTTGTGGTGGTCTCCCTAGGTTGTCTCAACATTAGGTGAGCCCAACTTACACACAAGCTAGCTTGTGGTGCAATCCTAATGAGGCCAGTCCCAACTCCCTTATCCCAAATTCATAGGCCTTAGTACAACAGAAGGGTCAAGGCCCAACCACACAAAATGGCCCCCACAAACCAAAAGGTATGAGTCATGCTAGACTTATCAAATATATTATATTTAGATTGCTTCTCATGATAGACTTCGCAATTGTGTTCTATTTGTTACAAAAACTTGCATTTTTGATACTTGCCAGAGATTAGGACTAATGAGAAAGGTTCCCCCCCTCCCCCCCCTCTTTTAACATTTGGACTAATATAGTAAGAAATAATGTTTTATAATATTCTAAATCTAGAAACCATCTCCAATCTAAATGTATTTGAAATAGTCATAGGTTTAATCTTGACCCTAGTTATTTCAACTACCCCTCGATACTTGACCTAGAGCTACAATTAGCACCCAATCTCTCTCTCTCTCTCTCTCTTTCTCTCTCTCTCTCTCTATATATATATATAGTCAAAGCTTAGAGAAAATCCAATTAGATTTTAATTGTATTCTTAATTTTGTGCCATGTGTTCTATTTAATTTTTAATTTTGAGTCAAGTGAATTATTGAGTATAAAAATCGAAGACTCCAAATCCTATTAAATTCTAAATTGGAGTCCAATTTTCTGCCAAGTTGTGGGCGCAAGGGAGAAGTGACGGAGTCGCCACCTAGTTATATGGTACAGGAATCGTGAATATAGCGTCATTTCAGGGAAGGACCTTTGGTCTTACTACCAAAGTATGGGTTCGGAGTTTAGGTACACTCTTGCTAAGGTGTTAGGCACCCAAGATCTCCTAATCCTAAGGTTGGCCTCCTATCATTATGTCTTACATCCTAACCTTATTAGAAACATATTTAACACTTGTATCTATGCTCACACACACACTAGCATAAATCTAAGCATACAATCATGGCATAATTCATCCCAAAACACATACCTATCTACCCTTAAACAAAGGAGAACCAAACACAAAGGAAACCCTAGCATTCATCTAACATATGAAAACCCTATCATACATCTAAAACAAGACAGCAACTTAAACATGACAGCAATGCATTAACGTATTGCAAACCCTAATCAAACATCTAAGCATGTTACATTATATGATCAAAGTAAAACCCTAATACAAATGCATGGACATTGCTCATGTATGGATTACCCTTTACTTACCTCTTAGCAGCACAACACCTACTACATCAATGCATGAGCATGTGAGTGAATGACATTAAAACTAAGAAAACCTTAATCTATACCCTAATCTAAATATGTGATAACAAACAAACATGTTAAAAGGCAGACAAGCAATTATGGGGCTTAAAACATATGAAAAAGATGCAACACAAAACAAACACGTGAAAGTAGAAACAAAACATCTAAGAATTTAGGGTTTTTGGGTAACGGCATCACGTACGCCAAAACAGGTCTACGTACGCATGAATTCAGCTTGTGTGCACAGGCTAGATCATACATTATGGGATTTTTAACCGTTCTCCCTAATCAAATCTATCACAATTCAATAAAAATAATGATTAGCAATTTTACATGCAAGTTAGATTTAAGCTTATTTATAGGATTGAAATAAGTTATCTAATAGTATATCTACGTGAGCAAGCTCAAAAAGATGTAAGTGATAAGAACTGTGATATTATTTGCTGACGAAGGGATAAGAACTACGCCAACATGGCACTGAGACCGATAGGTACTTTTTAGTTGTCCATGTCTCTGTGTGACATAGACGACTAGGTTACTTTGGACGGTCATGATGTTTGTGGACAAATCCTATACATTATCCGTGGTACTTTTTATTTGAGCTCCCTTTCTCGTGAACTAGTCAGGACGTAGTTTGGTCATGGATGACCATCATGGACGAATGGAACTTGATTTAGCCCACCATTAGTTGCCCCCTTGTTCTTGTGTCATCCATGCCACTGTTGAAATCATTATTATTATTATTTTTATTTTTATTTTACATGCGACAATTTTTTAGTTGTTGATGAGTTTTCCATGTGGCATTGTAGGGTAGCTTGGGATTAGATGTTATGGATATTGCCACGTGGCTTAATCCTGATGGTTTGCATGTCGCATCATTTTGTTTTTTGAGAAAATCGCCATGTGGCACTTTTTGGTTGGTTCGCATTGCTTTAATGTCCCTCCTTGTTACCTATAAATAGACTAGTACCTCCCCTACCCTCTCACATTCTCATATTTTCTTCTCTAACATTAGTCGTCCTTCACCTCGTCTGGAAGTTCCCTTCCATCCTTAGTCCTTTCCATCTAGAATCAGGTATCCTCTTTTCTTCATTTGTAGGTTTTCTTCTTTAGAATTCTTTACAAATGGTTGAGATTGTAGTGTCCTCGTCTAGTGAAAGGGATGAGAGAGAAATAGGTGAGTATCACAATGAAAGTAACAATAATGGTATTAGTAGTGAGAGTAGTAATAGTGAAAGTAATTCCATAGACGAGTAATACTCGTTTGGAGTTCCTGGGGTTCCTCTAGAGGTCCTCTGGGAGGAGATGATGAGGAGGGCAGCTTCTGAGTCATCTACCGGCCCGTCCACAAATGTTGAACCCTTTATTCCTTCCCCTACTGAAGAGGTGGACATCATATATAGTTGTGCTGAGAATATTTTCCATCCAGAGTAGACGAAAAGAGACTTTTTATGCTTAGAGATAACTATCAAATTCCTGACAAAGTTAATCCTTGTCTTGCTACCCTTGGTGAATGGTGTCGTACCCTAAATTCTCTTAGGGTTGGTATATACGAGGCTTACCTACTAAGGGAGCCTTAGGTTGCCTTTGAATGCCTTTGCGAAAGAACTCTTTCATAGGTTAGGTATAGGGCCATATCTACTTAACCCCAACGCATGGAGAACCTTAGTGTCTATGCAAGTACTATAGAGAGAGGCTTTAGACAGGAACTGCCCTCTTACTATGGATGAGTTCCTGTATTGTCATAAGCCCTTTGAGATAAGCCAATCCATTGGTTTCTACCAATTCTCAACTATGGGCTCTAGCTGTAGGTTAATTAGGTCACTTCCCTTATTTGATAGGAGGTGGAAGACAGAGTTCTTCTTTGTCTCTGAGAGTTGGGCTAGAAAACTTATTGAGGTAGGTAGGGATACCTTCCCTCCTTACACTGGTGAAATGGATTGTCTATGTTCTCAGGGTATGCTACTTACTTTTGTCTCTCCTTGAATATCTTGTTATCTTTATCTAACTCTTATTATTTTCTTTTCATCGGTAGCTCATTGTTCATTAGAAAATTTTATTTGAGCTGCGTCTAGCAAGCACGCTTCACTGTTGATAGAACCTTTCATTCTCTAGTGACACTTCATCGTCTATCAACTTGGGGGCTTGGGCCTGTTCCTACAAATGTAGTGTTAGCTCACGAGCTCACTACTTGTTGATGTATGTTCTTTACTTTCTTGCACTTTTACTTGTTCATTCTTATTTAATTCGTCTATACTTTGACAATCTTCTCTCTCTTTTTCTTGTAAAGGAATGGCAACAATGAAGGAGATGAAGGGAAAAGGCCCTGCAAGTGATGAAGTCGTCCAAATAGAGAAGGACGTCCTTACTCAGTCTTGTCCAGTAGCCTCAGAGAAAAGGAAGACTATATATAGGACGCTTGATACTGGAAATCTTCTTAGTTGTTGAGGCAATAAGAAGCCTAAACATAGCTTATTTACTTTGTCCAAGCTCCCGGTCATTAAGACTAACCCTTCTATTCCTTCTACTACTTCTAATCAGCCATCGACAGCCAAAACTCCTCTCCTTGGTGCGAGCTGATCCTTGAAACCATTTGCTACTGCACCTCCAAATAGTTGTCCATTAACTCTCTTGAGAAGTGAGGGTCTTGCTTTGGATAGGTTCTAGCAGGAAGTAACAAACAAGAATGTCACCATTTGCTATGACATGTCCGTGAAGGAGTTCGAATGATCTACAAGTCATGATCTCTTCAAGGTATTTTCTTTCGTCCATAGTCACTTACAAAAAGTTGAACTTTATTCTTCCTTTTGTTTCACATCTATATTCCTCAATACAGGTCATGTCTAAGTTCATGTGTCTAGATAAACCACTGAGTTAGACAAAGAGAGGATTAGACAATAGATGAGGGTTTGTGACTTGGAAAAGGAGGCCAGTCACAAGGTTGGGGAGAGAGTAAAGTTGGAGGACGAGGTGAAGGAGTTGAAGAATCTTGTTGAGGATTTGAAAGTAGATATTGTCAAGAAGGAGGCTTGTCTAGATCATCTCTATCCGTGAAGCGACGAGTTCACTTCCTCTTTGAGCAAGGCGAAGGGTGAGGCTATCAGAGAATTTAAGACGTCCAATGAGTTCACTGAACTTTTGGATAAGAACTATGCTGCAGGCTTTGAGGACTTTTGTCTAGATGCCACTGAAGCCTTTCTTGGGGTGGACTTCAATTCCATCAAGCTTCCTATTGTGGCTGAAAGTTCTTTATTTAAGTCTAGCTCAGAGGACATGAACATTGAGGACGATTCCTCCATTCCTCTTCAATGTAGGACTATTCAAAGTCTAGGGACGTTGTCCCCAGTGGTTTATCCAAGTAGTTTTAATTGTAAGCAAAGATTTATTTTTATTTTCACTTGTGTTGTTAGGGGTTCGTTGTTTTGGACCATATGTTAGTTTTTATAAGTACAATTCCCTCGTCCATAATTATGGTCATAGGTTTTATACATTTGCCTCTTTAGGCTCAAATATTCTAAGGATTTTTGGACGGTGGTTGTCTACCCTTTTTGAATAAGTTAATTTATGAATATATTCATGGTTGGCCATTCGTCTTTATCCCTTTTCGCCGCTTTTTAAGCTTTAAAATTTTGGGGCTTGCTTGTCCAAGATTTGGACTTTACTTATTTACGGATTTTGAAATATTTTTATTTGCTCGTCCATGGTCTGGACTTCACTTAGGGATTTTGGCCATTTTCTATCCATAAATACTGTCTGTTCATTGCATGCATGCTTTGCTACATCCATCACTCATCACAAGTAGACGAGTATACGTGGGAGGTATTTGTTCCTTCCCTTATTTTATTTTATTTGTACCTTAAGGTTTTATTCCACTATGTGGTGTTTTGCCTTTCCTTCATCTAAAGGAGGCTTATGACAATACATCATTTAAGGACTTTACTCGTCTACGGCTTTAATCCTTTCTTCTAGACTTTAATTTTATAAAGGATTTGAAACACTTAAGTAGAAAATCTAAATTGCTTTATATACAAACTAGGAACTTTGTCCATAACATAGTGACGTCCACAAACATTGCATATGCCAGTAGCTAGTGCTTTTTAGGGAATTCAAATACTAGAAAACCTAAAATGCTACTAGAAAACATAAGTGCTGAAAGATAACATAGACATGCTATTAGTGGTAACCAATACTCTGTAGGGCCTAAGGTCATCCATGCTGACCTTCTCGATGAGTCTTCACTAATAGTACTTCCTTATGTGCTCCACGTTCCATGGATGCTCCAACCTTTGTCCATCCAAGGCTTCCAGATAGTACGATCCTCGTTTTTTGTAGTTGATGACTCTGTATGGTCCTTCCTAATTAGGTCCCAACTTTTCATGAGCAAGATCCTTAGTAGCCAAAGACACGCTTCTTAGGACGAGGTGTCCAATGTAGAATTGCCTAATATTTACCATAGTATCATGGTGCTTAGTCATTAGGTTCTTGTAGTGTGCTACTCTCTGTTCTGTGTCCATCCTTACCTTGTCAATGAGATCAGGTTTAGATGGAGTTGTTTATCATTTTCTCATCCTTATAGTGGGCCACCCTGTCGCTAGTTAGGATAATCTCTGCGGGTATCACTACATCAGTTCCATATGCTAGCTTAAAGGGGATTTTTCCAATAGGAGTCCTTACTGTCGTCCTGTATGCCCAAAGGATGCTAGATAGTTTGTCTGGCCATATCCCCTTTTCCCGTTCAAGCTGAGTCTTGATGATCTTCAACAAGGATCAATTTGTAAATTCTGCCTATCCATTGGCCTATGGATGGGAGGGTAAGGAGTAGTGATTCTTGATTCCCAGTTGTTCACAAAGTTCTTTGAAGGGTGTGTTGTCAAACTATTATCCATTATCTGAGATGAGAACCCTAGGAATTCCAAAATGGTAGATGAAGGGTGCGAAGTTTCTGGCATTTTGGTCAGTGACCTTTACTAATGGCTCTGCTTCCCACATTTTGGAATGATAGATCGTGGTCTGATTATTTGGTGTTTGTAGAAAAATCCTTCAAAATTTACTAAGTGTCATTTTGTTGTCCATGTCTCTGTGTGACTTGGACGACTTGGTTACTTTAGAAATTCATGATGTTTGTGGACGGATCCTATTCATTATCTATGGTACTTTTTTATTTGGGTTGCCTTTCTCGTGAACTAGTCTGGACGTAGTTTGGTCATAGACGACCATAATGGATGAATGGAACTTGATTTAGCCCATACATATATAATGAGAAATCATTACATATTTTAGAAATATATGGTTTTAAAAAAGTGTAAGTTAATACCACATATAATTTGAACTGTATAATTGTGATTATTTTCGATTGTATCCGGGCATATGCACGGGGCTACACACTAGTAATGTTAATAGTATATGATAAGAAAGAGTAAATAAAAAAAAATTTGTTCTTCAAATATTGCATTGATTCAATTTTTGATTTGATATTTCAAAATATACTTTATTAGTATATTTGTCTTTTTTTTTTTCATTAATTAATTGTTTTCTGGCCATTTTTTATCTGCGTTTTTGGTCTTTTAAATTATGGAGTGCATTCAATTTTAGTCCCTTGTTAAGTATTAGATTGGTTTGATCTTAGTTTCTTGCCTATAGAGCTAGTATATACCTAATGGGAAATGATAGTAGATGCCCTAATTTTATTAGTGGACCATTTTTAAAACTTTTTATAAGAAAAGAAAAAAAGCAATTAACTATTTTGACAAATTTTAATATTTTTCATAAAAATGGTATCAAAACTTTTCAAAAATAATTTATTAATAAATGCCTTAAGGGCATCTGTTAACATGACCCATAACTAATTTATTGTTTGCACCACTCCTTTGCCATATTTTTAATGCTGCAATTTAGTCCATTTGGAAATCTATGAATACAAATTTCAATAATCAAACATGTCTTCAATCCAGTGCAATTTTAAGATTGGGCAAAACTTAAGTACAGTACTTAGGTACTATTCCTTAGATTCTGCTCTTAAAATCCAACCATGTGGTTGTATTTAACTAAAAATACACTTCCATCCTATGAGAATAACACCACATTGCTGAATTTTGAGATGAGAACCTAAGTTACAGCATCTAAGGTACTGTATCTAAGTTTTGTCATTTAAGATTTATTCATTATTAGCCTTGTACTAGAACCAAACCAAACCTTTTTCTAACATCTTTTACTCCTACAATAATGATTTGTTGGTCATTGTCTCCTTTGGATAAGTGTAAGCTTAATACAGATGCAAAATTAGGGTTAATCTAGAAAATCATGGCTTTTGGAATCTTGTGAGAGAATGAGGTATAGGTAATCAAATAACAAGTTTCACACGCAATCTTGGTAATTACTCTATTGCTAACATAGTTATCATAGCCATGCTAAAATTAGTGATTGAACTATTGAACCGATGAAACATACAAATTTTCTGGATTGGTATGAAGAAATACTAGATTTTCCAAAAATCCAATTAAACCATCAAAAACTAGAATTTATTTTTAATAGAAAAATATTGAATTAATTTCATGGTTTTACTAGAATCCTTCTGTTTTTTTAAAAATTTTATTTTATTTTATGTCAAGTTATCTATGTATTATTTAAGGAGCTTCTCCTGTTTGGATTCCTCAATTTTGATGCCTAAAATATCCTCATCATACTCATATATAAGTTTTCAACTAATGAGGATAAATATGTAAATTAAAATTCCTACACTTTAAGACCTATAAACTCACCTTCGCTTTGCCGGTTTCTATCTCACTTTCTATCTTTCATTCTTCTTTAGATTGAAGACATTTAGTTAGCTCTACATCCTTATTTTCTTTTTCTTTAGATTGAAGATATGTACTATTAGAGGCTCCGACAACTTTTTAGGTTCTATCTTTTGCAAGTTCATCTTTGTTTTCTTTTCTTTACTTTTGTTTATCATTGACTTTCTTTAAGTTCTTACCTGCCATGGCTGCCAAGTATTCATTGTTTGAGGAGTACTTACCTATGGGTGAATGTGATTAGGGATTTAAGGGTGTTTGACGGTGACTTATTATCGTGGTTGACTTTGAGATTTCAAATAGGAGGGTTTGTGCTTGAATTGGCTGCTTGAAAAAGAATATTGGTAAGGGCCCTTTTTTTGTTTTTGGAATTTATGGTATTTTTTTTAAGGGAATTAAGATAATTGGTTTGGTTTGGTCTTTTAAAAAAAAAAAAAATTATTTATAGGAATTTACTCTTTTTTTTATTTATTTATTTATAGGAATTACGCTTCTCTATGATAACAAAACAACATCATCATAAGGCGAAAACATATCATTAACCAAAGGCATATCATCAATTATACACCAGTTTTTATTCCCAGACTTGAACATAGCCAATTTCCTAGACAGGTGAATTTTAAGCAATGCAAAATCAACCGTTTCATTTTTGGAACCTAAGCAAATGTAAACAACCTTTTCCATGTAATTTATGCTACTTAAAAAAAAAAAAATGTAATTTACGCTAATTTTTTTTAAATGTAATCTTTGCTACTTTTTTTTAGAGGGTATTATTATGTATTTGATGAATCATGTTAATAGTTACCCAATTTAAAACAAACACAAACTCTATTTTTGGATTTAAGAAAAAAAAAAATGTAATTTACGCTACTTTGTTCCCCAATATCCAAAACAAAAAATTAACTTCTCATTCAAAATGTATAAGTAATCTTATATTTAGCCCTAAATCTTTTATCTCTCTCAGGTTGATGTATGTACAAATTAATTGGATTGCATTGCAGAGGTATTGGAATGGAATATTAGATAAGTTTAGGTGAGAGACTTTACAAGAATTATTGTATGATTCAAACCTTATATGAAGTGGTTGTTAACAAATAAATTGTTGTAAAAAAATTTCTTTTGTAACATAAATTATATTTATTGTTTGTATAATTCTATGTGAAATTCAATTCACATTTTTTTTAATAATTATTAATTAACTACTCCATAAAAAATGTTACGTAACTTTTCTCAGTTTTAAGGGTAGTTGATATATTTGAAATTTAAACTCTTTTTAACTTTTGTTATGGATGTGTAGTAAGTGGCTAACTATTAGGATTAAAACACTACATTTTAGGATAAAAATTGATCCGTTTACTGTAAAAGAGATATATTTGAAATTTAAACTCTTTTTAACTTTTGTTATGGATTTGTAGTAAGTGGCTAACTTTTAGGATTAAAACAGTACATTTTAAGATTAAAACTGATCCTTTTACCGTAAAAAAAGAAAAGAAAAATGCAATTGCTAAATTTTAAATATAAGCTGTTTTAACTTTTTGTTATGGATGTGTAGTACATGGCTAAATTTTAGGATTAAAACCAAGGTTTTAAGAACCGATACAGTGATAGAACCGAAAATTGAGCTAATTATCGGTTTTATGCTTTGACTGGGGTCCGACCGATGATCGAACTAGTGACATCATAAATAATTTAATAATTAATTATTTAAATTATATAAATAATTAATAATTTTTTAATATACTAAAACTAACAAACCAATAGTAATAAATATGTTTCCTTTAAAAAAAAATACAAGAATACAAGTATATAACATCTTTTTAAAGAATTTAACATAATAAAATTACAATACAATCATCCTTAACATAATAAACTTTCAGCAAAACCAAATAAATAAGTTCATTAGTCATTATATTTACATCCAAATGGCAAATAGCAAATAAGTATATTACATCCAAATAGCAAATTAGTTTTATAGTTTCAAGCAAATAAGTGCATAACATCACATTTCGCTCTCATTGACGAAGAATTAGCATTAGACCCGGTTGTAGAAGCATTTCATTAGATGGTATAGAGGCGGACTCCATTTCACTCAACAATTTCGGGCTAGCAGCAACCATTTGTCAACAAATAAATTTATCAACACAACATACACAAACAATAGTACAATACTCTCTAAACTATATTTCACAAACACAAATGCTTTGTAAATCAAATCCACAACATACTCCATAAACTAATAATTGAAAGGAGAATTAACGATAGAAGTTACCACTTACCAATGAAGTCACAGAACGAAGAACCTAAGATGCAGTCGAGAACATGAACAGAGAATCTAAGATGAAGCCGCGAGAGAGAGAGAGAGAGAGAATTATCAAAATCAAGTAATCGAAATCAAAAGAAAAGAATATTACTTGATGAAGCCAAGAATCAGAGAGTAGAGCTCAGAGGGTGAGGGCGAGACTGAGAAGGAAAAAAAGGAAAAAAAAAAAAAATCGATGGTGATGGCAAGACCTGAGGGAATAGAGAACACTTCAGATGTCATAAGGATTAAAAGGTGTGTCGCGTGCATGGGGAGTGAGGCAGACAACTTGAGAGTTGAGATGAGTTGAGTGAGGTGAGACTATGAGAGTGAGGCAAAGAGGTGGAGAGCTTTGAGAGAGGCGTGAAACTATAAGAGTGTTTAGGAGTCAGGACTTTAGGGTTAGATTTTAAGTTCCTGGCCAAAATGACGTAGTTTTAGGTTGGGAAAAAGTCAAAAAATCCTAATCGGTCAGTAATTGGTTCAACCATGCCGGTTCTCGATTCTTCGGTTGAACCAGCCGGTTTTCTAATTTTTTCAATTTTTAAGCTATTTTCGGTTTTTACTCATAACTGGACAGGATTGAAGGCCAGTTCCCGATTGAATTGGTTTGACTGGTCGGTCCAGTTTTGTTTTAAAAACCATGAGTAATTCTCTATCTCAATTCTTAGTAACTTCCAGTAATGCTAAGGACAGTTTTTTTTATTTATTTTTTTCATAAATAATTTTATAATTACTAAAGTGATCGATTATGAGTAATAGATACAACTCACTATTTTTTTTTCTATCACTCACTATCAACCACTTCAAAAATTGTAAAATTTGTTGTGAAAAAAGTTGTATCCGTGCACCATTAAATAACTTTTCTCGATGGATTATAGATTATGTAATTCTCCCTATAATTTGGAGGTGATTTTAAAAAATCTTAATTAAAACTTAAACTTTCTAAATGTTTCAATTTAAACATAAAAAAGAGGTTTCCACATAAATGACATATATTACTTTGGCCCCAAAACAAATTGTATAAACTATAAAGATAACTTTGAAAAAGCCCAATAGATAAATAAAGTTTAATAAAGATGTGATTATTTTTTTCCCAATAAAATACCACGTGATGTTTATATTACGGGTCTTTTGGTACTCAAAAATCAAATAAATGTTGTGCAATTTACTTTCATTAGTTTCAAATTTTAGTTAACAATAATACTTAGAGGAGGAGAATTTAAATAATTTAAATAGTCTAAAGTTTTAATTAATTTTTTTTTTAAATTTAGAATTTGATTTTGAAATTACCTCCAAATTATAAAGAATTGCTGGATAAAAGAGAAAGGAACTTCCTTTTTTTTCTCCGGACATTGTTGTGTGCCATATTGTATCATTGACATCTTTCTACTAATTTCTCCGATTCAATGAGTCATTTGCAATTTTATAGTCTAAATTAGTTCAAGTTGATAGGGCAGAAATTTGAATGATGTGCACCAGTACGATGGCCATGCAATCCATTGAGTTATCATGAATTAGCATCTTTCTGCTGATTTATTTTTTATTATTACTTTCCATATTATTTTTAATTTTATTTCTTGCATCTTCTTTCTACTTTAACACTACTACATGTATCCTGGTTTTCTTCCCTGCACAGTTTTTGTGTATGACCCCAAAATTGACTCTGTACTAAGAGTGGCAAAAGAGGACTACGAGTGTTGTAACAAAGCGAAGCCAATTGAAAAATACAAAGAGGGCATGACCAAGACTGTGTTGAACCATTCAGGACCATTCTATTTCGTAGGGGGGACTAAGGGGAAACGTAATTGTAAAGTTGTGATTTACAACTATTTTATGTTGGCTTTAATTCCGTGCCAAATTTGATTGTAATTATATTCAATCTTATGTATCTTGTATTTTTTGTGGATTTCTTGTAAGGGTTGTGTGAATGAGAGAGAGTGTGAAGACTCAAGGCAAAGTGAAGAGTATGAAGTTTTCGCAGGTATCTTGTGAGAAGCTTACTTGCGAAGTGAAGCATGTGCCCTGCACATGATTGGAATGTGATGAGTTAGGACAGGTTGGTGACAGCTGGTTTTCACGAGTGTTTCATGGGTAAGGCACTCCCGCAAGATACCCACAAAATATTTTGTTTTGCCAATCTGTCATATCAATACACACTATCTGTACCCACACTATATATACCCACGTTACCCACAGATGTTGAGGAGTGCTTCTAAGAAAAAACTCTAGTCACAACCATTGAGAGTTAGAGATTGTTATACCGACATTTCTCTACATAATCCATTGTAGTTTTTCCTCACCTCCTACCTCTCTATTTCCATATCTTTAAGAGGTTGCTAGCCCAAACACTTACCATGCCTATATTGAGTGTCAAGTGAGGCTTTGGTGCTGTTGGGAAGCATTGGAAGAGGCCAAGTTTTGATAGATGCAATCAGGCATATTGCAGGATCTGGAGAGCTAGACAAGACACGATTCCAAGAAGCCATGTTGGAGTAGGAGCTTGAAGGGCTCAGGTGCATCGGGTAGATTAGGCTTGGAGGGTCTCTTGCTATTCATTTATTACCCTACATCACTAAACCAAAGTAAAACAAAAAAGAATCAAAAAGTATTGGAAATTGAAAAGAGAGAGAGGGAGAGAGAGTTTGATCTTACATTAATGCCAGGGCAAGTGAAAAACTTTTTGCCGGGGTTCTTGTCGGAATGGGAAACCTGAACAAGACAGAATTCAAGGCCACATGGGTAGCGAAAGAGGGGGAGATCAAGACTGTTGGAGAAGGAGGTGGAGGGCTGAGATTTCTTGAGGGGGCAATCTCTGGCCCAGTGGCCTTGCTGACGGCAATGGAAGCAAGTGTCCTTTTGCATTCTCTATGAAAGTGAGAGTGCAAAGCTATGTTGGGATGGTGGTTGAGTTACTGGTGGAGTAGCAGAAGCACCAAGCTCCGTTTGAGTTTGAGAGATCAACATGGTTTTTCAATTTTGATTTGGGAAAGCGGAAAGGTAATAACGCGAAATGAAGATTGAAAGCAATAGGCAGTTGATATTGTCTTTTTATAACTGAGATTAAAGAAAGAAACATACAGCAGTTACTAGAGAGAGAGAGTGATGGTGTATGAAACAAGCTTCGACTTAGCTTACGGGATACACTTTTTCTATTTCATCTTGGTAACTTATCCCACAAAAAAGTTTGATATATATATATATATATAATGTTTGTTCTGTTAGCTTATTTTTTGCCAACTTATTTTAGTATCCGATTGAATTGCGATGAAAGTCTCTTGCGTCTGCGTCTCACATTTTCAGATGTGGAACCCACGGCTACAGTGCAAGAAGAGAAAAGTGTTTTCAGCAAAATTATTTTTTTCTAGTGGATTCCGTGCACTGTTCACGGGACCTACAAGTACTATATTAAAAAAAAAAAAACCTTTAAAATTAGGTTACACGGTACTATTTATATATTTAAAAATTATTTTGTTACAGTGTTTTTAGTTTTCAGTTTTCAGCAATAAGCAGTATTCAAACAAACTCTTACTATTTAGTTTATTTTTGCTGCTATTCATGAGTCTCACTGCACTTTTTGGTAGTATTATTCATAGATCTCACTGTATTATTTCAACTAACATTTATCTTTATTTACAGTACTTTCAGTAAAAAGTTTTCAGTTTCAACAAACTAAGCGGATTTCAAACAGATCCATAAAATTGTATTGGGTTTTACTTTTTTTAAAAAAAAAATTTAACTTTTTTGATAATTTTTTTTTTCAACTTTCAATAAAAAATCTTCATAAAATAGATAATTAATGTGGGAACCAAATCAATTGTATTTTGGAAAAGATCCTTCCAAGTTCATTTTATTATTAATATTAAGTGTGCGTTTGGCTACAGATTAAAAAAATAGCTTGTTTTACTATTCAGCTTATTTTTGCTACTATTTATGAGTCCCACTGTACTATTTCAGCTAACTTTTACATTTATTTATAGTACTTTTAGCAAAAGTTTTTAGTTTCAGCAAAATAAGCAAATCTTAAATAGATCCTTAAGGATACAAAATAGTGTTCTCAATTTTCTTTATCACCAAAATAGTGTCCCTCGACTCTTGAGTGATTTGTTTTTTGAAATACAAAATAGAAATTCTATTCTAATTTAATCTATGTGTATATGTGTGTGAAACTCTATCCTGAAGACTTAAATCCCAACCCTTACTCCCTACATTCCATAAGTACTTAATACTTGTGGAGTGACTATCGCGGCAAGGGTGCACAGTGGTGGCTCTTGAATGATGTTGATTGGGTTTTAATTGATTTTAGGCAGTTATTTTAATTTTTAAAATTCATTGTAGCTTTTTTTCTCTAATTTTTAAAACTCATGAAACTTAAACTATATATCATTTTTGAGGAGTGTGGTTTGGACAGAAGGATTAAATTAAAAATAGGTTAAAGTTAAAAGGATTGAAATGAAGTGAAAAAAAAAAAAAGTTAGAGGATTCAATTATAAGAGAATCAATATTAGCTGTGGTAAAAAAAAAAAAAAAATGCAATTTTGAAATATCAAAAAGTTATTTTTATCTATTTTAATATACTATTTTACAATTCACCTACATCAGATATTCTATTATTCCATACAATACATTAAAATAATATATACAATACATTAAAATAACCTTAAAAAAAATCCTAAAATAAAACAAATAAATAAATACGAAACTCATAACTCTCCTTCACCTAATTGAAATCTCTACCACCACCACCACTGCGAATCCATTGCCACTTAAAATTAACCAACCACCACCGACCACTTTAATCAAAACCTGAAATCAACTCAACCATCACCTGCTGCTGTAACCACAACCAATCAAAATTAGTCCACCACAACCATAATAATAATTAAAAAAAAAAAAAAACAACCACCACAACCACCACAATAACAACTGGCTAATTGAGAGAGATCTAAAGGTGGGTGGTTCGAATAACGTGGTGAACGATATTGTGGCGAGTTTAACAATGCTATGAGCTTAGCAGATAAAATGGTAAGATGAGAAAGATATATATATATATATATATATGAGTTGTCTGTACTGTTCTAATAGTAGGATGGTTTTGTAGCAAATGTCAAATTTATTTGGTATTTGGAACATCTGGTGTTGGTGGGTTTTTGGTGTGCTAAATGCTAAAAAATTAGTATTTGTCACACTTGATATCAATGCCCTTACATGACAAAATTAAATAGTATAATTTGTAATTTTTTTAATATACTAATTTACTTTGATAGTGTGTTAGTGATTTTTAAATTTTAAAGCAGATTTGTCTAACACATATACACTTAGAGCATCTCCAATAGATTAGCCAAAGCCATTTTTTGGAGATTAAACCCAAAAATCAGCTCCAACAGATTCTCTAAACCAAAACTTTTCCAGTTTTTTTTTTTTTTTTTTTTTGAATTTGCTATAGTAGTTCTCTTAATACTGTAACAATTCCAAATCATTATTTTATCCAAACTTATACTCAGTTGAATAAAAAAATATTCTTTCTCTTTCCTCCTTTCTTCTTTGTTCATCTCTCTTTCTCTCTCTCAAATGTATTAAACGGTAACACAATCAAAACACAAACACAATCTAAAATCAAAATAAATTTAATTAGAACAACAAATCTAAAATTAGAATAGAAACAACAGATCAAGAACCGGAAAAAATACAAATTTAATTAGAACAACAAATCTAAAATCAAAACAAAAACAACAAATCAAGAACGTGAAAGCCTATCTAAGCTCCATTGTAACAACAAAGTGAATTAGAACAAGAAAAGAAGGAAGAAGAAAAAGAGAGAGACAGAAGCCGATCTGACCCAACTAGGTTTGCATGCACTTGGTGGTGAGGAGGAAGACCAATAGCGGTGAGTGGATGATCTCCATTAGCCTTCACAGTGGTGACCATAGGGGCACCCTCGCTAGGAAATGTTAGATTGAGTCATAGCTACTATGACTGGGGTGCCACAGACCTAAACCTAGCACCCCAAGAGAGCTAGCAATAAGGTGCAACGCACGCATGAGTGCTCCCACCTCCCATCCCCGATACCCGCCAGGGTTCGAAAGAGGAATCATTGCGCATGCAGGCGGGATGCTTACCGCTAGGCCATCCCTCCTAGGGCAAATGGTATTTTCACCTAAATTTAATTCATTGTCACATTTATATTTCCAGGATGGGCCGGAACTAATGCGAAAGGAGACATTGAGAGCTTACATATTTTATGGGAGGTTCTTTAATGGCGGTGTCATATTTTCTTTGCCCTCAGTCTCTAAGAGTGTCCTCTAGATCCCGTCTTTGCATTTCATATGGTGGTTACAGTTGGGATAGCCATAAGAAGAAGACCCATCATCTTGTTTATGCTTCCATTAATAAACAAGAGAAAGGTCTTTGTCTTGAATCCAAGGTACTCTTCTAAAATAATCTAAAGTTATTGCCTCTAATGTGCTTGTTGTTTTGCTTGAGTGTTTGTTTTGTTATTCATTTGAACTGTTTAGTTGTGATTATCTATTGTGTGCATTGGTTGATGTTGTAAGGACTGAATCAATGATTTGATCTTCCAAGTATCAACATAGTATCAAAAGCCAATTGTTTTCAAAAATCATCTTTCTATTACACTCTACTATTTCACCATTTCTTTATTAGCTTAGCTTAGCTATATAAAGCATGCGTGTGTGTGTGTGTGGGGAATAAAGTCTGGAAATAAGAATGTAGCAATTTAATATAGAAGCAATGTGTTGCAAATGATAGGATTTGAATTTACCGTGGTGTCTTTGCAATTATGGTTATGAGTTGCTATCTAAGAAGTTTAGACGCAGACATAGACACGACATGAGACATGTCAATTCTTGAAACTTTAGGACACGACATGATGGGGATATGAAAATTAATTGGCTTTTGATATTATGTTAGAGTGGTGTTAATTTAGAGATGAAAAAAAAAAAAATTCTTGAAACTTTAGGACATGACATGATGGGGATATGAAAATTAATTGGCTTTTGATATTATGTTAGAGTGGTGTTAATTTAGAGATGAAAAAAAAAAAAAAAAAAAAAACCTAACTGAGACCTTTGGCAAAAATTGTCTACCAAAATGCACTAGTAATTGTACCCAATTAATCTCTATCTTATCTTCTACCAAATTTGTGTTAGTAACGTTAACGGGGGAGAAAACCTTGTCAGACTATCACAACATCATTATTTATTTAATAATGAAAGCTCAAGATTTAACCAGCCATAGTCAGGTGTCTACTGTGGCCATTATGGACTTATGGTAGGTACTATTACATGTCTGGAAAACAAAATAGGGAGAAGGAAATCTGATGGCTGGGTTTCCCATTCATCTAATAAACATCTCTTGAAGGTGTCCATTATTGCCTGATTATATGTTTTATATCATTATTCAAGCTACATTTGGGCTCCATACTTATGAAAAAGATACTGGAGTTCACA